>NW_027479580.1:0-96169 GCF_051014685.1 Ptiloglossa arizonensis
TTCAGATGCAACAGAAATTTTGCGGATTGGTCAATCCGTTCGCGAGATATGGCAGTTTGGAGGTAAGAAACGATTGAGAAATTCAAAATTTTCACAGTTCTGATGCTCTAAACGAATAACCAGAACGGCCTAGGGGAAAAGTACGAACACCGTTGTAATCGGGCGAGTTTCTACTTTCAGATGCAACAGAAATTTTGCGGATTGGTCTATCCGTTCGCGAGATATGGCAGTTTGGAGGTAAGAAACGCTTGAGAAACTCAAAATTTTCGCAGTTCTGATGCTCGAAACGAATAACTAGAAAGGCCTAGGGGAAAAGTACGCATACCGTTGTAATCGGGCGAGTTTCTGCTTTCAGATGCATCAGAAATTTTGCGGATTGGTCAATCCGTTCGCGAGATGTGGCAGTTTGGAGGTAAGAAACGCTTGAGAAACTCAAAATTTTCGCAGTTCTGATGCTCGAAACGAATAACTAGAACGGCCTAGGGGAAAAGTTCGCATACCGTTGTAATCGGGCGAGTTTCTACTTTCAGATGCAACAGAAATTTTGCGGATTGGTCAATCCGTTAGCGAGATATGCCAGTTTGGAGGTATGAATCGCTTGAGAAACTCAAAATTTTCGCAGTTCTGATGCTCGACAAGCATAACTAGAACGGCCTAGGGGAAAAGTACGCATGCCGTTGTAATCGGGCGAGTTTCTACTTTCAGATGCAACAGAAATTTTGCGGATTGGTCAATCCGTTCGCGAGATATGGCAGTTTGTAGGTAAGAAACGCTTGAGAAACTCAACATTTTCGCAGTTCTGATGCTCGAAACGAATAACTAGAACGGCCTAGGGGAAAAGTACGCATTCCGTTGTAATCGGGCGAGTTTCTACTTTCAGATGCAACAGAAATTTTGCGGATTGGTCAATCCGTTCGCGAGATATGGCAGTTTGGAGGTAAGAAACGCTTGAGAAACTCAAAATTTTCGCAGTTCTGATGCTCGAAACGAATAACTAGAACGGACTAGGGGAAAAGAACGCATACCGTTGTAATCGGGCGAGTTTCTACTTTCAGATGCAACAGAAATTTTGCGGATTGGTCTATCCGTTCGCGAGATATGGCAGTTTGGAAGTAAGAAACGCTTGAGAAACTCAAAATTTTCGCAGTTCTGATGCTCGAAACGAATAACTAGAACGGCCTAGGGGAAAAGTACGCATACCGTTGTAATCGGGCGAGTTTCTACTTTCAGATGCAACAGAAATTTTGCGGATTGGTCAATCCGTTAGCGAGATATGGCAGTTTGGAGGTAAAAAACGCTTGAGAAACTCAAAATTTTCGCAGTTCTGATGCTCGACAAGCATAACTAGAACGGCCTAGGGGAAAAGTACGCATGCCATTGTAATCGGGCGAGTTTCTACTTTCAGATGCAACAGAAATTTTGCGGATTGGTCAATCCGTTCGCGAGATATGGCAGTTTGGAGGTAAGAAACGCTTGAGAAATTCAAAATTTTCGCAGTTCTGTTGCTCGATACGAATAACTAGAACGGCCTAGGGGAAAAGTACGCATACAGTTGTAATCGGGCGAGTTTCCACTTTCAGATGCAACAGAAATTTTGCGGATTGGTCAATCCGTTAGCGAGATATGGCAGTTTGGAGGTAAAAAACGCTTGAGAAACTCATAATTTTCGCAGTTCTGATGCTCGACAAGCATAACTAGAACGGCCTAGGGGAAAAGTACGCATGCCGCTGTAATCGGGCGAGTTTCTACTTTCAGATGCAACAGAAATTTTGCGGATTGGTCAATCCGTTCGCGAGATATGGCAGTTTGGAGGTAAGAAACGCTTGAGAAATTCAAAATTTTCACAGTTCTGATGCTCTAAACGAATAACCAGAACGGCCTAGGGGAAAAGTACGCACACCGTTGTAATCGGGCGAGTTTCTACTTTCAGATGCAACAGAAGTTTTGCGGATTGGTCAATCCGTTCGCGAGATATGGCAGTTTGGAGGTAAGAAACGCTTGAGAAACTCAAAATTTTCGCAGTTCTGATGCTCGAAACGAATAACTAGAAAGGCCTAGGGGAAAAGTACGCATACCGTTGTAATCGGGCGAGTTTCTGCTTTCAGATGCATCAGAAATTTTGCGGATTGGTCAATCCGTTCGCGAGATGTGGCAGTTTGGAGGTAAGAAACGCTTGAGAAACTCAAAATTTTCGCAGTTCTGAAGCTCGAAACGAATAACTAGAAAGGCCTAGGGGAAAAGTACGCATACCGTTGTAATCGGGCGAGTTTCTGCTTTCAGATGCATCAGAAATTTTGCGGATTGGTCAATCCGTTCGCGAGATGTGGCAGTTTGTAGGTAAGAAACGCTTGAGAAACTCAAAATTTTCGCAGTTCTGATGCTCGAAACGAATAACTAGAACGGCCTAGGGGAAAAGTACGTATACCGTTGTAATCGGGCGAGTTTCTACTTTCAGATGCAACAGAACTTTTGCGGATTGGTCAATCCGTTCGCGAGATATGGCAGTTTGGAGGTAAGCAACGCTTGAGAAACTCAAAATTTTCGCAGTTCTGTTGCTCGAAACGAATAACTAGAACGGCCTAGGGGAAAAGTACGCATACAGTTTTAATCGGGCGAGTTTGCACTTTCAGATGCAACAGAAATTTTGCGGATTGGTCAATCCGTTCGCGAGATATGGCAGTTTGGAAGTAAGAAACGCTTGAGAAACTCAAAATTTTCGCAGTTCTGATGCTCGAAACGAATTACTAGGGCGGCCTAGGGGAAAAGTACGCATACTGTTGTAATCGGGCGAGTTTCTGCTTTCAGATGCATCAGAAATTTTGCGGATTGGTCAATCCGTTCGCGAGATGTGGCAGTTTGTAGGTAAGAAACGCTTGAGAAACTCAAAATTTTCGCAGTTCTGATGCTCGAAACGAATAACTAGAACGGCCTAGGGGAAAAGTACGTATACCGTTGTAATCGGGCGAGTTTCTACTTTCAGATGCATCAGAAATTTTGCGGATTGGTCAATCCGTTCGCGAGATATGACAGTTTGGAGGTACGAAACACTTGAGAAACTCAAAATTTTCGCAGTTCTGATGCTCGAAACGAATTACTAGGGCGGCCTAGGGGAAAAGTACGCATACCGTTGTAATCGGGCGAGTTTCTGCTTTCAGATGCATCAGAAATTTTGCGGATTGGTCAATCCGTTCGCGAGATGTGGCAGTTTGTAGGTAAGAAACGCTTGAGAAACTCAAAATTTTCGCAGTTCTGATGCTCGAAACGAATAACTAGAACGGCCTAGGGGAAAAGTACGCATACCGTTGTAATCGGGCGAGTTTCTACTTTCAGATGCAACAGAAATTTTGCGGATTGGTCAATCCGTTCGCGAGATATGACAGTTTGGAGGTAAGAAACGCTTGAGAAACTCAAAATTTTCGCAGTTCTGATGCTCGACAAGCATAACTAGAACGGCCTAGGGGAAAAGTACGCATACCGTTGTAATCGGGCGAGTTTCTGCTTTCAGATGCATCAGAAATTTTGCGGATTGGTCAATCCGTTCGCGAGATGTGGCAGTTTGGAAGTAAGAAACGCTTGAGAAACTCAAAATTTTCGCAGTTCTGATGCTCGAAACGAATTACTAGGGCGGCCTAGGGGAAAAGTACGCATACCGTTGTAATCGGGCGAGTTTCTGCTTTCAGATGCATCAGAAATTTTGCGGATTGGTCAATCCGTTCGCGAGATGTGGCAGTTTGTAGGTAAGAAACGCTTGAGAAACTCAAAATTTTCGCAGTTCTGATGCTCGAAACGAATAACTAGAACGGCCTAGGGGAAAAGTACGCATACCGTTGTAATCGGGCGAGTTTCTACTTTCAGATGCAACAGAAATTTTGCGGATTGGTCAATCCGTTCGCGAGATATGGCAGTTTGGAGGTTAGAAACGCTTGAGAAATTCAAAATTTTCACAGTTCTGATGCTCTAAACGAATAACCAGAACGGCCTAGGGGAGAAGTACGCATACCGTTGTAATCGGGCGAGTTTCTGCTTTCAGATGCATCAGAAATTTTGCGGATTGGTCAATCCGTTCGCGAGATGTGGCAGTTTGTAGGTAAGAAACGCTTGAGAAACTCAAAATTTTCGCAGTTCTGATGCTCGAAACGTATAACTAGAACGGCCTAGGGAGAAGTACGTATACCGTTGTCATCGGGCGAGTTTCTACTTTCAGATGCAACAGAAATTTTGCGGATTGGTCAATCCGTTCGCGAGATATGACAGTTTGGTGGTAAGAAACGCTTGAGAAACTCAAAATTTTCGCAGTTCTGATGCTCGAAACGAATTACTAGGGCGGCCTAGGGGAGAAGTACGCATACAGTTGTAATCGGGCGAGTTTCCACTTTCAGATGCAACAGAAATTTTGCGGATTGGTCAATCCGTTCGCGAGATATGGCAGTTTGGAGGTAAGCAACGCTTGAGAAACTCAAAATTTTCGCAGTTCTGTTGCTCGATACGAATAACTAGAACGGCCTAGGGGAAAAGTACGCATACAGTTGTAATCGGGCGAGTTTCCACTTTCAGATGCAACAGAAATTTTGCGGATTGGTCAATCCGTTCGCGAGATATGGCAGTTTGGAGGTAAGCAACGCTTGAGAAACTCAAAATTTTCGCAGTTCTGTTGCTCGATACGAATAACTAGAACGGCCTAGGGGAAAAGTACGCATACAGTTGTAATCGGGCGAGTTTCCACTTTCAGATGCAACAGAAATTTTGCGGATTGGTCAATCCGTTAGCGAGATATGGCAGTTTGGAGGTAAGAAACGCTTGAGAAACTCAAAATTTTCGCAGTTCTGATGCTCGACAAGCATAACTAGAACGGCCTAGGGGAAAAGTACGCATGCCGTTGTAATCGGGCGAGTTTCTACTTTCAGATGCAACAGAAATTTTGCGGATTGGTCAATCCGTTCGCGAGATATGGCAGTTTGGAGGTAAGAAACGCTTGAGGAATTCAAAATTTTCACAGTTCTGATGCTCTAAACGAATAACCAGAACGGTCTAGGGGAAAAGTACGAACACCGTTGTAATCGGGCGAGTTTCTACTTTCAGATGCAACAGAAATTTTGCGGATTGGTCAATCCGTTCGCGAGATATGGCAGTTTGGAGGTAAGAAACGCTTGAGAAACTCAAAATTTTCGCAGTTCTGATGCTCGAAACGAATAACTAGAAAGGCCTAGGGGAAAAGTACGCATACCGTTGTAATCGGGCGAGTTTCTGCTTTCAGATGCATCAGAAATTTTGCGGATTGGTCAATCCGTTCGGCAGATATGGCAGTTTGGAGGTAAGAAACGCTTGAGAAACTCAAAATTTTCGCAGTTCTGATGCTCGAAACGAATAACTAGAACGGCCTAGGGGAAAAGTACGCATACAGTTGTAATCGGGCGAGTTTCTACTTTCAGATGCAACAGAAATTTTGCGGATTGGACAATCCGTTAGCGAGATATGGCAGTTTGGAGGTAAAAAACGCTTGAGAAACTCAAAATTTTCGCAGTTCTGATGCTCGACAAGCATAACTAGAACGGCCTAGGGGAAAAGTACGCATGCCGTTGTAATCGGGCGAGTTTCTACTTTCAGATGCAACAGAAATTTTGCGGATTGGTCAATCCGTTAGCGAGATATGGCAGTTTGGAGGTAAGAAACGATTGAGAAATTCAAAATTTTCACAGTTCTGATGCTCTAAACGAATAACCAGAACGGCCTAGGGGAAAATTACGAACACCGTTGTAATCGGGCGAGTTTCTACTTTCAGATGCAACAGAAATTTTGCGGATTGGTCTATCCGTTCGCGAGATATGGCAGTTTGGAGGTAAGAAACGCTTGAGAAACTCAAAATTTTCGCAGTTCTGATGCTCGAAACGAATAACTAGAAAGGCCTAGGGGAAAAGTACGCACACCGTTGTAATCGGGCGAGTTTCTGCTTTCAGATGCATCAGAAATTTTGCGGATTGGTCAATCCGTTCGCGAGATGTGGCAGTTTGGAGGTAAGAAACGCTTGAGAAACTCAAAATTTTCGCAGTTCTGATGCTCGAAACGAATAACTAGAACGGCCTAGGGGAAAAGTTCGCATACCGTTGTAATCGGGCGAGTTTCTACTTTCAGATGCAACAGAAATTTTGCGGATTGGTCAATCCGTTCGCGAGATATGGCAGTTTGGAGGTAAGCAACGCTTGAGAAACTCAAAATTTTCGCAGTTCTGATGCTAGAAACGAATAACTAGAAAGGCCTAGGGGAAAAGTACGCATACCTTTGTAATCGGGCGAGTTTCTACTTTCAGATGCAACAGAAATTTTGCGGATTGGTCAATCCGTTCGCGAGATATGACAGTTTGGAGGTAAGAAACGCTTGAGAAACTCAAAATTTTCGCAGTTCTGGTGCTCGAAACGAATAACTAGAATGGCCTAGGGGAAAAGTACGCATACCGTTGTAATCGGGCGAGTTTCTGCTTTCAGATGCATCAGAAATTTTGCGGATTGGTCAATCCGTTCGGCAGATATGGCAGTTTGGAGGTAAGAAACGCTTGAGAAACTCAAAATTTTCGCAGTTCTGATGCTCGAAACGAATAACTAGAAAGGCCTAGGGGAAAAGTACGCATACCGCTGTAATCGGGCGAGTTTCTACTTTCAGGTGCAACAGAAATTTTGCGGATTGGTCAATCCGTTCGCGAGATATGGCAGTTTGGAGGTAAGAAACGCTTGAGAAACTCAAAATTTTCGCAGTTCTGATGCTCGAAACGAATAACTAGAACGGCCTAGGGGAAAAGTACGTATACCGTTGTAATCGGGCGAGTTTCTACTTTCAGATGCAACAGAACTTTTGCGGATTGGTCAATCCGTTCGCGAGATATGGCAGTTTGGAGGTAAGCAACGCTTGAGAAACTCAAAATTTTCGCAGTTCTGTTGCTCGAAACGAATAACTAGAACGGCCTAGGGGAAAAGTACGCATACAGTTTTAATCGGGCGAGTTTCCACTTTCAGATGCAACAGAAATTTTGCGGATTGGTCAATCCGTTCGCGAGATATGGCAGTTTGGAAGTAAGAAACGCTTGAGAAACTCAAAATTTTCGCAGTTCTGATGCTCGAAACGAATTACTAGGGCGGCCTAGGGGAAAAGTACGCAAACCGTTGTAATCGGGCGAGTTTCTGCTTTCAGATGCATCAGAAATTTTGCGGATTGGTCAATCCGTTCGCGAGATGTTGCAGTTTGTAGGTAAGAAACGCTTGAGAAACTCAAAATTTTCGCAGTTCTGATGCTCGAAACGAATAACTAGAACGGCCTAGGGGAAAAGTACGTATACCGTTGTAATCGGGCGAGTTTCTACTTTCAGATGCAACAGAAATTTTGCGGATTGGTCAATCCGTTCGCGAGGTATGACAGTTTGGAGGTGAGAAACGCTTGAGAAACTCAAAATTTTCGCAGTTCTGGTGCTCGAAACGAATAACTAGAAAGGCCTAGGGGAACAGTACGCATACCGTTGTAATCGGGCGAGTTTCTGCTTTCAGATGCATCAGCAATTTTGCGGATTGGTCAATCCGTTCGCGAGATGTGGCAATTTGGAAGTAAGAAACGCTTGAGAAACTCAAAATTTTCGCAGTTCTGATGCTCGAAACGAATAACTAGAAAGGCCTAGGGGAAAAGTACGCATACCGTTGTAATCGGGCGAGTTTCTACTTTCAGATGCAACAGAAATTTTGCGGATTGGTCAATCCGTTCGCGAGATATGGCAGTTTGGAGGTAAGAAACGCTTGAGAAACTCAACATTTTCGCAGTTCTGATGCTCGAAACGAATAACAAGAACGGCCTAGGGGAAAAGTACGCATACAGTTGTAATCGGGCGAGTTTCCACTTTCAGATGCAACAGAAATTTTGCGGATTGGTCAATCCGTTAGCGAGATATGGCAGTTTGGAGGTAAGAAACGCTTGAGAAACTCAAAATTTTCGCAGTTCTGATGCTCGACAAGCATAACTAGAACGGCCTAGGGGAAAAGTATGCATACCGTTGTAATCGGGCGAGTTTCTGCTTTCAGATGCATCAGAAATTTTGCGGATTGGTCAATCCGTTCGCGAGATATGGCAGTTTGGAAGTAAGAAACGCTTGAGAAACTCAAAATTTTCGCAGTTCTGATGCTCGAAAAGAATTACTAGGGCGGCCTAGTGGAAAAGTACGCATACCGTTGTAATCGGGCGAGTTTCTGCTTTCAAATGCATCAGAAATTTTGCGGAATGGTCCATCCGTTCGCGAGATGTGGCAGTTTGTAGGTAAGAAACGCTTGAGAAACTCAAAATTTTCGCAGTTCTGGTGCTGGAAACGAATAACTAGAACGGTCTAGGGGAAAAGTACGCATACAGTTGTAATCGGGCGAGTTTCCACTTTCAGATGCAACAGAAATTTTGCGGATTGGTCAATCCGTTCGCGAGATATGGCAGTTTGGTGGTAAGAAACGCTTGAGAAATTCAACATTTTCACAGTTCTGATGCTCTAAACGAATAACCAGAACGGCCTAGGGGAAAAGTACGTATACCGTTGTAATCGGGCGAGCTTCTACTTTCAGATGCAACAGAAATTTTGCGGATTGGTCAATCCGTTCGCGAGATATGGCAGTTTGGAGGTAAGCAACGCTTGAGAAACTCAAAATTTTCGCAGTTCTGTTGCTCGAAACGAATAACTAGAACGGCCTAGGGGAAAAGTACGCATAGAGTTGTAATCGGGCGAGTTTCCACTTTCAGATGCAACAGAAATTTTGCGGATTGGTCAATCCGTTCGCGAGATATGGCAGTTTGGAGGTAAGCAACGCTTGAGAAACTCAAAATTTTCGCAGTTCTGATGCACGAAACGAATAACTAGAACGGCCTAGGGGAAAAGTACGCGTACCGTTGTAATCGGGCGAGTTTCTACCTTCAGATGCAACAGAAATTTTGCGGATTGGTCAATCCGTTCGCGAGACATGGCAGTTTGGAAGTAAGAAACGCTTGAGAAACTCAAAATTTTCGCAGTTCTGATGCTCGAAACGAATAACTAGAACGGCCTAGGGGAAAAGTACGCATACCGTTGTAATCGGGCGAGTTTCTACTTTCAGATGCAACAGAAATTTTGCGGATTGGTCAATCCGTTCGCGAGATATGGCAGTTTGGAGGTAAGCAACGCTTGAGAAACTGAAAATTTTCGCAGTTCTGATGCTCGAAACGAATAACTAGAAAGGCCTAGGGGAAAAGTACGCATACCGTTGTAATCGGGCGAGTTTCTGCTTTCAGATGCATCAGAAATTTTGCGGATTGGTCAATCCGTTCGTGAGATATGGCAGTTTGGAGGTAAGAAACGCTTGAGAAACTCAAAATTTTCGCAGTTCTGTTGCTCGAAACGAATAACTAGAACGGCCCAGGGGAAAAGTACGTATGCCGTTGCAATCGGGCGAGTTTCTACTTTCAGATGCAACAGAAATTTTGCGGATTGGTCAATCCGTTCGCGAGATATGGCAGTTTGGAGGAAAGCAACGCTTGAGAAACTCAAAATTTACGCAGTTCTGTTGCTCGAAACGAATAACTAGAACGGCCTAGGGGAAAAGTACGCATAGAGTTGTAATCGGGCGAGTTTCCACTTTCAGATGCAACAGAAATTTTGCGGATTGGTCAATCCGTTCGCGAGATATGGCAGTTTGGAGGTAAGAAACGCTTGAGAAACTCAAAATTTTCGCAGTTCTGTTGCTCGAAACGAATAACTAGAACGGCCTAGGGGAAAAGTACGCATACAGTTTTAATCGGGCGAGTTTCCACTTTCAGATGCAACAGAAATTTTGCGGATTGGTCAATCCGTTCGCGAGATATGGCAGTTTGGAAGTAAGAAACGCTTGAGAAACTCAAAATTTTCGCAGTTCTGATGCTCGAAACGAATTACTAGGGCGGCCTAGGGGAAAAGTACGCATACCGTTGTAATCGGGCGAGTTTCTGCTTTCAGATGCATCAGAAATTTTGCGGATTGGTCAATCCGTTCGCGAGATGTTGCAGTTTGTAGGTAAGAAACGCTTGAGAAACTCAAAATTTTCGCAGTTCTGATGCTCGAAACGAATAACTAGAACGGCCTAGGGGAAAAGTACGTATACCGTTGTAATCGGGCGAGTTTCTACTTTCAGATGCAACAGAAATTTTGCGGATTGGTCAATCCGTTCGCGAGGTATGACAGTTTGGAGGTGAGAAACGCTTGAGAAACTCAAAATTTTCGCAGTTCTGGTGCTCGAAACGAATAACTAGAAAGGCCTAGGGGAACAGTACGCATACCGTTGTAATCGGGCGAGTTTCTGCTTTCAGATGCATCAGAAATTTTGCGGATTGGTCAATCCGTTCGCGAGATATGGCAGTTTGGAAGTAAGAAACGCTTGAGAAACTCAAAATTTTCGCAGTTCTGATGCTCGAAACGAATAACTAGGGCGGTCTAGGGGAAAAGTACTCATACTGTTGTAATCGGGCGAGTTTCTGCTTTCAGATGCATCAGAAATTTTGCGGATTGGTCAATCCGTTCGCGAGATGTGGCAATTTGGAAGTAAGAAACGCTTGAGAAACTCAAAATTTTCGCAGTTCTGATGCTCGAAACGAATAACTAGAAAGGCCTAGGGGAAAAGTACGCATACCGTTGTAATCGGGCGAGTTTCTACTTTCAGATGCAACAGAAATTTTGCGGATTGGTCAATCCGTTCGCGAGATATGGCAGTTTGGAGGTAAGAAACGCTTGAGAAACTCAACATTTTCGCAGTTCTGATGCTCGAAACGAATAACAAGAACGGCCTAGGGGAAAAGTACGCATACAGTTGTAATCGGGCGAGTTTCCACTTTCAGATGCAACAGAAATTTTGCGGATTGGTCAATCCGTTAGCGAGATATGGCAGTTTGGAGGTAAGAAACGCTTGAGAAACTCAAAATTTTCGCAGTTCTGATGCTCGACAAGCATAACTAGAACGGCCTAGGGGAAAAGTATGCATACCGTTGTAATCGGGCGAGTTTCTGCTTTCAGATGCATCAGAAATTTTGCGGATTGGTCAATCCGTTCGCGAGATATGGCAGTTTGGAAGTAAGAAACGCTTGAGAAACTCAAAATTTTCGCAGTTCTGATGCTCGAAAAGAATTACTAGGGCGGCCTAGTGGAAAAGTACGCATACCGTTGTAATCGGGCGAGTTTCTGCTTTCAAATGCATCAGAAATTTTGCGGAATGGTCCATCCGTTCGCGAGATGTGGCAGTTTGTAGGTAAGAAACGCTTGAGAAACTCAAAATTTTCGCAGTTCTGGTGCTGGAAACGAATAACTAGAACGGTCTAGGGGAAAAGTACGCATACAGTTGTAATCGGGCGAGTTTCCACTTTCAGATGCAACAGAAATTTTGCGGATTGGTCAATCCGTTCGCGAGATATGGCTGTTTGGTGGTAAGAAACGCTTGAGAAATTCAACATTTTCACAGTTCTGATGCTCTAAACGAATAACCAGAACGGCCTAGGGGAAAAGTACGTATACCGTTGTAATCGGGCGAGCTTCTACTTTCAGATGCAACAGAAATTTTGCGGATTGGTCAATCCGTTCGCGAGATATGGCAGTTTGGAGGTAAGCAACGCTTGAGAAACTCAAAATTTTCGCAGTTCTGTTGCTCGAAACGAATAACTAGAACGGCCTAGGGGAAAAGTACGCATAGAGTTGTAATCGGGCGAGTTTCCACTTTCAGATGCAACAGAAATTTTGCGGATTGGTCAATCCGTTCGCGAGATATGGCAGTTTGGAGGTAAGCAACGCTTGAGAAACTCAAAATTTTCGCAGTTCTGATGCACGAAACGAATAACTAGAACGGCCTAGGGGAAAAGTACGCGTACTGTTGTAATCGGGCGAGTTTCTACCTTCAGATGCAACAGAAATTTTGCGGATTGGTCAATCCGTTCGCGAGACATGGCAGTTTGGAAGTAAGAAACGCTTGAGAAACTCAAAATTTTCGCAGTTCTGATGCTCGAAACGAATAACTAGAACGGCCTAGGGGAAAAGTACGCATACCGTTGTAATCGGGCGAGTTTCTACTTTCAGATGCAACAGAAATTTTGCGGATTGGTCAATCCGTTCGCGAGATATGGCAGTTTGGAGGTAAGCAACGCTTGAGAAACTGAAAATTTTCGCAGTTCTGATGCTCGAAACGAATAACTAGAAAGGCCTAGGGGAAAAATACGCATACCGTTGTAATCGGGCGAGTTTCTGCTTTCAGATGCATCAGAAATTTTGCGGATTGGTCAATCCGTTCGTGAGATATGGCAGTTTGGAGGTAAGAAACGCTTGAGAAACTCAAAATTTTCGCAGTTCTGTTGCTCGAAACGAATAACTAGAACGGCCCAGGGGAAAAGTACGTATGCCGTTGCAATCGGGCGAGTTTCTACTTTCAGATGCAACAGAAATTTTGCGGATTGGTCAATCCGTTCGCGAGATATGGCAGTTTGGAGGAAAGCAACGCTTGAGAAACTCAAAATTTACGCAGTTCTGTTGCTCGAAACGAATAACTAGAACGGCCTAGGGGAAAAGTACGCATAGAGTTGTAATCGGGCGAGTTTCCACTTTCAGATGCAACAGAAATTTTGCGGATTGGTCAATCCGTTCGCGAGATATGGCAGTTTGGAAGTAAGAAACGCTTGAGAAACTCAAAATTTTCGCAGTTCTGATGCTCGAAAAGAATTACTAGGGCGGCCTAGTGGAAAAGTACGCATACCGTTGTAATCGGGCGAGTTTCTGCTTTCAAATGCATCAGAAATTTTGCGGAATGGTCCATCCGTTCGCGAGATGTGGCAGTTTGTAGGTAAGAAACGCTTGAGAAACTCAAAATTTTCGCAGTTCTGATGCTGGAAACGAATAACTAGAACGGTCTAGGGGAAAAGTACGCATACAGTTGTAATCGGGCGAGTTTCCACTTTCAGATGCAACAGAAATTTTGCGGATTGGTCAATCCGTTCGCGAGATATGGCAGTTTGGTGGTAAGAAACGCTTGAGAAATTCAACATTTTCACAGTTCTGATGCTCTAAACGAATAACCAGAACGGCCTAGGGGAAAAGTACGTATACCGTTGTAATCGGGCGAGCTTCTACTTTCAGATGCAACAGAAATTTTGCGGATTGGTCAATCCGTTCGCGAGATATGGCAGTTTGGAGGTAAGCAACGCTTGAGAAACTCAAAATTTTCGCAGTTCTGTTGCTCGAAACGAATAACTAGAACGGCCTAGGGGAAAAGTACGCATAGAGTTGTAATCGGGCGAGTTTCCACTTTCAGATGCAACAGAAATTTTGCGGATTGGTCAATCCGTTCGCGAGATATGGCAGTTTGGAGGTAAGCAACGCTTGAGAAACTCAAAATTTTCGCAGTTCTGATGCACGAAACGAATAACTAGAACGGCCTAGGGGAAAAGTACGCGTACCGTTGTAATCGGGCGAGTTTCTACCTTCAGATGCAACAGAAATTTTGCGGATTGGTTAATCCGTTCGCGAGACATGGCAGTTTGGAAGTAAGAAACGCTTGAGAAACTCAAAATTTTCGCAGTTCTGATGCTCGAAACGAATAACTAGAACGGCCTAGGGGAAAAGTACGCATACCGTTGTAATCGGGCGAGTTTCTACTTTCAGATGCAACAGAAATTTTGCGGATTGGTCAATCCGTTCGCGAGATATGGCAGTTTGGAGGTAAGAAATGCTTGAGAAACTCAAAATTTTCGCAGTTCTGATGCTCGAAGCGAATAACTAGAACGGCCTAGGGGAAAAGTACGGATACCGTTGTAATCGGGCGAGTTTCTGCTTTCAGATGCATCAGAAATTTTGCGGATTGGTCAATCCGTTCGCGAGATGTGGCAGTTTGGAGGTAAGAAACGCTTGAGAAACTCAAAATTTTCGCAGTTTTGATGCTCGAAACGAATAACTAGAACGGCCTAGGGGAAAAGTACGTATACCGTTGTAATCGGACGAGTTTCTACTTTCAGATGCAACAGAAATTTTGCGGATTGGTCAATCCGTTCGCGAGATATGGCAGTTTGGAGGTAAGCAACGCTTGAGAAACTCAAAACTTTCGCAGTTCTGTTGCTCGAAACGAATAACTAGAACGGCCTAGGGGAAAAGTACGTATACCGTTTAATCGGGCGAGTTTCTACTTTCAGATGCAACAGAAATTTTGCGGATTGGTCAATCCGTTCGCGAGATATGGCAGTTTGGAGGTAAGCAACGCTTGAGAAACTCAAAATTTTCGCAGTTCTATTGCTCGAAACGAATAACTAGAACGGCCTAGGGGAAAAGTACGCATACAGTTTTAATCGGGCGAGTTTCCAATTTCAGATGCAACAGAAATTTTGCGGACTGGTCAATCCGTTCGCGAGATATGGCAGTTTGGAAGTAAGAAACGCTTGAGAAACTCAAAATTTTCGCAGTTCTGCTGATCGAAACGAATTACTAGGGCGGCCTAGGGGAAAAGTACGCATACCGTTGTAATCGGGCGAGTTTCTACCTTCAGATGCAACAGAAATTTTGCGGATTGGTCAATCTGTTCGCGAGATATGGCAGTTTGGAAGTAAGAAACGCTTGAGAAACTCAAAATTTTCGCAGTTGTGATGCTTGAAACGAATAACTAGAACGGCCTAGGGGAAAAGTACGCATACCGTTGTAATCGGGCGAGTTTCTACTTCCAGGTGCAACAGAAATTTTGCGGATTGGTCAATCCGTTCGCGAGATATGGCAGTTTGGAGGTAAGAAACGCTTGAGAAACTCAAAATTATCGCAGTTCTGATGCTCGAAACGAATAACTAGAACGGCCTAGGGGAAAAGTACGCACACCGTTGTAATCGGGCGAGTTTCTACTTTCAGATGCAACAGAAGTTTTGCGGATTGGTCAATCCGTTCGCGAGACATGGCAGTTTGGAGGTAAGAAACGCTTGAGAAACTCAAAATTTTCGCAGTTGTGATGCTTGAAACGAATAACTAGAACGGCCTAGGGGAAAAGTACGCATACCGTTGTAATCGGGCGAGTTTCTACCTTCAGATGCAACAGAAATTTTGCGGATTGGTCAATCCGTTCGCGAGATATGGCAGTTTGGAGGTAAGAAACGCTTGAGAAACTCAAAATTATCGCAGTTCTGATGCTCGAAACGAATAACTAGAACGGCCTAGGGGAAAAGTACGTATACCGTTGTAATCGGGCGAGTTTCTACTTTCAGATGCAACAGAAATTTTGCGGATTGGTCAATCCGTTCGCGAGATATGGCAGTTTGGAAGTAAGAAACGCTTGAGATACTCAAAATTTTCGCAGTTCTGATGCTCGAAACGAATAACTAGAACGGCCTAGGGGAAAAGTACGCATACCGTTGTAATCGGGCGAGTTTCTACCTTCAGATGCAACAGAAATTTTGCGGATTGGTCAATCTGTTCGCGAGATATGGCAGTTTGGAAGTAAGAAACGCTTGAGAAACTCAAAATTTTCGCAGTTCTGATGCTCGAAGCGAATAACTAGAACGGCCTAGGCGAAAAGTACGTACACCGTTGTAATCGGGCGAGTTTCTACTTTCAGATGCAACAGAAATTTTGCGGATTGGTCAATCAGTTCGCGAGATATGGCAGTTTGGAGGTAAGCAACGCTTGAGAAACTAAGAATTTTCGCAGTTCTGATGCTCGAAACGAATAACTATAACGGACTAGGGGAAAAGTACGCATACAGTTGTAATCGGGCGGGTTTCTACTCTCAGATGCAACAGAAATTTTGCGGATTGGTCAATCCGTTCGCGAGATATGGCAGTTTGGATGTAAGAAACGCTTGAGAAACTCAAAATTTTCCTAGTTCTGATGCTCGAAACGAACAACTAGAACGGCCTAGGGGAAAAGTACGCATAGTGTTGTAATCGGGCGAGTTTCTACTTTCAGATGCAACAGAAATTTTGCGGATTGGTCAATCCGTTCGCGAGATATGGCAGTTTGGAGGTAAGAAACGCTTGAGAAACTCAAAATTTTCACAGTTCTGATGCTCAAAACGAATAACCAGAACGGCCTAGGGGAAAAGTACGCATACCGTTGTAATCGGGCGAGTTTCTACTTTCAGTTGCAACAGAAATTTTGCGGATTGGTCAATCCGTTCGCGAGATATGGCAGTTTGGAGGTAAGAAACGCTTGAGAAACTCAAAATTTTCGCAGTTCTGATGCTCGAAACGAATAACTAGAACGGTCTAGGGGAAAAGTACGCATACAGTTGTAATCGGGCGAGTTTCTACCTTCAGATGCAACAGAAATTTTGCGGATTGGTCAATCCGTTCGCGAGATATGGCAGTTTGGAGGTAAGAAACGCTTTAGAAACTCCAAATTTTCGCAGTTCTGATGCTCGAAACGAACAACTAGAACGGCCTAGGGGAAAAGTACGCATAATGTTGTAATCGGGCGAGTTTCTACTTTCAGATGCAACAGAAATTTTGCGGATTGGTCAATCCGTTCGCGAGATATGGCAGTTTGGAGGTAAGCAACGCTTGAGAAACTCAAAATTTTCGCAGTTCTGTTGCTCGAAACGAATAACCAGAACAGCCTAGAGGAAAAGTACGCATGCCGTTGTAATCGGGCGAGTTTCTACTTTCAGATGCAACAGAAATTTTGCGGATTGGTCAATCCGTTCGCGAGATGTGGCAGTTTGGAGGTAAGAAACGCTTGAGAAACTCAAAATTTTCGCAGTTTTGATGCTCGAAACGAATAACTAGAACGGCCTAGGGGAAAAGTACGTATACCGTTGTAATCGGACGAGTTTCTACTTTCAGATGCAACAGAAATTTTGCGGATTGGTCAATCCGTTCGCGAGATATGGCAGTTTGGAGGTAAGCAACGCTTGAGAAACTCAAAACTTTCGCAGTTCTGTTGCTCGAAACGAATAACTAGAACGGCCTAGGGGAAAAGTACGTATACCGTTTAATCGGGCGAGTTTCTACTTTCAGATGCAACAGAAATTTTGCGGATTGGTCAATCCGTTCGCGAGATATGGCAGTTTGGAGGTAAGCAACGCTTGAGAAACTCAAAATTTTCGCAGTTCTATTGCTCGAAACGAATAACTAGAACGGCCTAGGGGAAAAGTACGCATACAGTTTTAATCGGGCGAGTTTCCAATTTCAGATGCAACAGAAATTTTGCGGACTGGTCAATCCGTTCGCGAGATATGGCAGTTTGGAAGTAAGAAACGCTTGAGAAACTCAAAATTTTCGCAGTTCTGCTGATCGAAACGAATTACTAGGGCGGCCTAGGGGAAAAGTACGCATACCGTTGTAATCGGGCGAGTTTCTACCTTCAGATGCAACAGAAATTTTGCGGATTGGTCAATCTGTTCGCGAGATATGGCAGTTTGGAAGTAAGAAACGCTTGAGAAACTCAAAATTTTCGCAGTTGTGATGCTTGAAACGAATAACTAGAACGGCCTAGGGGAAAAGTACGCATACCGTTGTAATCGGGCGAGTTTCTACTTCCAGGTGCAACAGAAATTTTGCGGATTGGTCAATCCGTTCGCGAGATATGGCAGTTTGGAGGTAAGAAACGCTTGAGAAACTCAAAATTATCGCAGTTCTGATGCTCGAAACGAATAACTAGAACGGCCTAGGGGAAAAGTACGCACACCGTTGTAATCGGGCGAGTTTCTACTTTCAGATGCAACAGAAGTTTTGCGGATTGGTCAATCCGTTCGCGAGACATGGCAGTTTGGAGGTAAGAAACGCTTGAGAAACTCAAAATTTTCGCAGTTGTGATGCTTGAAACGAATAACTAGAACGGCCTAGGGGAAAAGTACGCATACCGTTGTAATCGGGCGAGTTTCTACCTTCAGATGCAACAGAAATTTTGCGGATTGGTCAATCCGTTCGCGAGATATGGCAGTTTGGAGGTAAGAAACGCTTGAGAAACTCAAAATTATCGCAGTTCTGATGCTCGAAACGAATAACTAGAACGGCCTAGGGGAAAAGTACGTATACCGTTGTAATCGGGCGAGTTTCTACTTTCAGATGCAACAGAAATTTTGCGGATTGGTCAATCCGTTCGCGAGATATGGCAGTTTGGAAGTAAGAAACGCTTGAGATACTCAAAATTTTCGCAGTTCTGATGCTCGAAACGAATAACTAGAACGGCCTAGGGGAAAAGTACGCATACCGTTGTAATCGGGCGAGTTTCTACCTTCAGATGCAACAGAAATTTTGCGGATTGGTCAATCTGTTCGCGAGATATGGCAGTTTGGAAGTAAGAAACGCTTGAGAAACTCAAAATTTTCGCAGTTCTGATGCTCGAAGCGAATAACTAGAACGGCCTAGGCGAAAAGTACGTACACCGTTGTAATCGGGCGAGTTTCTACTTTCAGATGCAACAGAAATTTTGCGGATTGGTCAATCAGTTCGCGAGATATGGCAGTTTGGAGGTAAGCAACGCTTGAGAAACTAAGAATTTTCGCAGTTCTGATGCTCGAAACGAATAACTATAACGGACTAGGGGAAAAGTACGCATACAGTTGTAATCGGGCGGGTTTCTACTCTCAGATGCAACAGAAATTTTGCGGATTGGTCAATCCGTTCGCGAGATATGGCAGTTTGGATGTAAGAAACGCTTGAGAAACTCAAAATTTTCCTAGTTCTGATGCTCGAAACGAACAACTAGAACGGCCTAGGGGAAAAGTACGCATAGTGTTGTAATCGGGCGAGTTTCTACTTTCAGATGCAACAGAAATTTTGCGGATTGGTCAATCCGTTCGCGAGATATGGCAGTTTGGAGGTAAGAAACGCTTGAGAAACTCAAAATTTTCACAGTTCTGATGCTCAAAACGAATAACCAGAACGGCCTAGGGGAAAAGTACGCATACCGTTGTAATCGGGCGAGTTTCTACTTTCAGTTGCAACAGAAATTTTGCGGATTGGTCAATCCGTTCGCGAGATATGGCAGTTTGGAGGTAAGAAACGCTTGAGAAACTCAAAATTTTCGCAGTTCTGATGCTCGAAACGAATAACTAGAACGGTCTAGGGGAAAAGTACGCATACAGTTGTAATCGGGCGAGTTTCTACCTTCAGATGCAACAGAAATTTTGCGGATTGGTCAATCCGTTCGCGAGATATGGCAGTTTGGAGGTAAGAAACGCTTTAGAAACTCCAAATTTTCGCAGTTCTGATGCTCGAAACGAACAACTAGAACGGCCTAGGGGAAAAGTACGCATAATGTTGTAATCGGGCGAGTTTCTACTTTCAGATGCAACAGAAATTTTGCGGATTGGTCAATCCGTTCGCGAGATATGGCAGTTTGGAGGTAAGCAACGCTTGAGAAACTCAAAATTTTCGCAGTTCTGTTGCTCGAAACGAATAACCAGAACAGCCTAGAGGAAAAGTACGCATGCCGTTGTAATCGGGCGAGTTTCTACTTTCAGATGCAACAGAAATTTTGCGGATTGGTCAATCCGTTCGCGAGATATGGCAGTTTGGAGGTAAGAAATGCTTGAGAAACTCAAAATTTTCGCAGTTCTGATGCTCGAAGCGAATAACTAGAACGGCCTAGGGGAAAAGTACGGATACCGTTGTAATCGGGCGAGTTTCTGCTTTCAGATGCATCAGAAATTTTGCGGATTGGTCAATCCTTTCGCGAGATGTGGCAGTTTGGAGGTAAGAAACGCTTGAGAAACTCAAAATTTTCGCAGTTTTGATGCTCGAAACGAATAACTAGAACGGCCTAGGGGAAAAGTACGTATACCGTTGTAATCGGGCGAGTTTCTACTTTCAGATGCAACAGAAATTTTGCGGATTGGTCAATCCGTTCGCGAGATATGGCAGTTTGGAGGTAAGCAACGCTTGAGAAACTCAAAACTTTCGCAGTTCTGTTGCTCGAAACGAATAACTAGAACGGCCTAGGGGAAAAGTACGTATACCGTTGTAATCGGGCGAGTTTCTACTTTCAGATGCAACAGAAATTTTGCGGATTGGTCAATCCGTTCGCGAGATATGGCAGTTTGGAGGTAAGCAACGCTTGAGAAACTCAAAATTTTCGCAGTTCTGTTGCTCGAAACGAATAACTAGAACGGCCTAGGGGAAAAGTACGCATACAGTTTTAATCGGGCGAGTTTCCAATTTCAGATGCAACAGAAATTTTGCGGATTGGTCAATCCGTTCGCGAGATATGGCAGTTTGGAAGTAAGAAACGCTTGAGAAACTCAAAATTTTCGCAGTTCTGATGCTCGAAACGAACAACTAGAACGGCCTAGGGGAAAAGTACGCATAGTGTTGTAATCGGGCGAGTTTCTACCTTCAGATGCAACAGAAATTTTGCGGATTGGTCAATCCGTTCGCGAGATATGGCAGTTTGGAAGTAAGAAACGCTTGAGATACTCAAAATTTTCGCAGTTCTGATGCTCGAAGCGAATAACTAGAACGGCCTAGGCGAAAAGTACGTACACCGTTGTAATCGGGCGAGTTTCTACTTTCAGATGCAACAGAAATTTTGCGGATTGGTGAATCAGTTCGCGAGATATGGCAGTTTGGAGGTAAGCAACGCTTGAGAAACTAAGAATTTTCGCAGTTCTGATGCTCGAAACGAATAACTATAACGGACTAGGGGAAAAGTACGCATACAGTTGTAATCGGGCGGGTTTCTACTCTCAGATGCAACAGAAATTTTGCGGATTGGTCAATCCGTTCGCGAGATATGGCAGTTTGGATGTAAGAAACGCTTGAGAAACTCAAAATTTTCGCAGTTCTGATGCTCGAAACGAACAACTAGAACGGCCTAGGGGAAAAGTACGCATAGTGTTGTAATCGAGCGAGTTTCTACTTTCAGATGCAACAGAAATTTTGCGGATTGGTCAATCCGTTCGCGAGATATGGCAGTTTGGAGGTAAGAAACGCTTGAGAAACTCAAAATTTTCACAGTTCTGATGCTCAAAACGAATAACCAGAACGGCCTAGGGGAAAAGTACGCATACCGTTGTAATCGGGCGAGTTTCTACTTTCAGTTGCAACAGAAATTTTGCGGATTGGTCAATCCGTTCGCGAGATATGGCAGTTTGGAGGTAAGAAACGCTTGAGAAACTCAAAATTTTCGCAGTTCTGATGCTCGAAACGAATAACTAGAACGGTCTAGGGGAAAAGTACGCATACAGTTGTAATCGGGCGAGTTTCTACCTTCAGATGCAACAGAAATTTTGCGGATTGGTCAATCCGTTCGCGAGATATGGCAGTTTGGAGGTAAGAAACGCTTGAGAAACTCCAAATTTTCGCAGTTCTGATGCTCGAAACGAACAACTAGAACGGCCTAGAGGAAAAGTACGCATAATGTTGTAATCGGGCGAGTTTCTACTTTCAGATGCAACAGAAATTTTGCGGATTGGTCAATCCGTTCGCGAGATATGGCAGTTTGGAGGTAAGCAACGCTTGAGAAACTCAAAATTTTCGCAGTTCTGTTGCTCGAAACGAATAACCAGAACAGCCTAGAGGAAAAGTACGCATGCCGTTGTAATCGGGCGAGTTTCTACTTTCAGATGCAACAGAAATTTTGCGGATTGGTCAATCCGTTCGCGAGATATGGCAGTTTGGAGGTAAGAAATGCTTGAGAAACTCAAAATTTTCGCAGTTCTAATGCTCGAAGCGAATAACTAGAACGGCCTAGGGGAAAAGTACGGATACCGTTGTAATCGGGCGAGTTTCTGCTTTCAGATGCATCAGAAATTTTGCGGATTGGTCAATCCTTTCGCGAGATGTGGCAGTTTGGAGGTAAGAAACGCTTGAGAAACTCAAAATTTTCGCAGTTTTGATGCTCGAAACGAATAACTAGAACGGCCTAGGGGAAAAGTACGCACACCGTTGTAATCGGGCGAGTTTCTACTTTCAGATGCAACAGAAATTTTGCGGATTGGTCAATCCGTTCGCGAGATATGGCAGTTTGGAGGTAAGAAACGCTTGAGGAATTCAAAATTTTCACAGTTCTGATGCTCTAAACGAATAACCAGAACGGTCTAGGGGAAAAGTACGAACACCGTTGTAATCGGGCGAGTTTCTACTTTCAGATGCAACAGAAATTTTGCGGATTGGTCAATCCGTTCGCGAGATATGGCAGTTTGGAGGTAAGAAACGCTTGAGAAACTCAAAATTTTCGCAGTTCTGATGCTCGAAACGAATAACTAGAAAGGCCTAGGGGAAAAGTACGCATACCGTTGTAATCGGGCGAGTTTCTGCTTTCAGATGCATCAGAAATTTTGCGGATTGGTCAATCCGTTCGGCAGATATGGCAGTTTGGAGGTAAGAAACGCTTGAGGAACTCAAAATTTTCGCAGTTCTGATGCTCGAAACGAATAACTAGAACGGCCTAGGGGAAAAGTACGCATACAGTTGTAATCGGGCGAGTTTCTACTTTCAGATGCAACAGAAATTTTGCGGATTGGACAATCCGTTAGCGAGATATGGCAGTTTGGAGGTAAAAAACGCTTGAGAAACTCAAAATTTTCGCAGTTCTGATGCTCGACAAGCATAACTAGAACGGCCTAGGGGAAAAGTACGCATGCCGTTGTAATCGGGCGAGTTTCTACTTTCAGATGCAACAGAAATTTTGCGGATTGGTCAATCCGTTAGCGAGATATGGCAGTTTGGAGGTAAGAAACGATTGAGAAATTCAAAATTTTCACAGTTCTGATGCTCTAAACGAATAACCAGAACGGCCTAGGGGAAAAGTACGAACACCGTTGTAATCGGGCGAGTTTCTACTTTCAGATGCAACAGAAATTTTGCGGATTGGTCTATCCGTTCGCGAGATATGGCAGTTTGGAGGTAAGAAACGCTTGAGAAACTCAAAATTTTCGCAGTTCTGATGCTCGAAACGAATAACTAGAAAGGCCTAGGGGAAAAGTACGCACACCGTTGTAATCGGGCGAGTTTCTGCTTTCAGATGCATCAGAAATTTTGCGGATTGGTCAATCCGTTCGCGAGATGTGGCAGTTTGGAGGTAAGAAACGCTTGAGAAACTCAAAATTTTCGCAGTTCTGATGCTCGAAACGAATAACTAGAACGGCCTAGGGGAAAAGTTCGCATACCGTTGTAATCGGGCGAGTTTCTACTTTCAGATGCAACAGAAATTTTGCGGATTGGTCAATCCGTTCGCGAGATATGGCAGTTTGGAGGTAAGCAACGCTTGAGAAACTCAAAATTTTCGCAGTTCTGATGCTCGAAACGAATAACTAGAAAGGCCTAGGGGAAAAGTACGCATACCTTTGTAATCGGGCGAGTTTCTACTTTCAGATGCAACAGAAATTTTGCGGATTGGTCAATCCGTTCGCGAGATATGACAGTTTGGAGGTAAGAAACGCTTGAGAAACTCAAAATTTTCGCAGTTCTGGTGCTCGAAACGAATAACTAGAATGGCCTAGGGGAAAAGTACGCATACCGTTGTAATCGGGCGAGTTTCTGCTTTCAGATGCATCAGAAATTTTGCGGATTGGTCAATCCGTTCGGCAGATATGGCAGTTTGGAGGTAAGAAACGCTTGAGAAACTCAAAATTTTCGCAGTTCTGATGCTCGAAACGAATAACTAGAAAGGCCTAGGGGAAAAGTACGCATACCGCTGTAATCGGGCGAGTTTCTACTTTCAGGTGCAACAGAAATTTTGCGGATTGGTCAATCCGTTCGCGAGATATGGCAGTTTGGAGGTAAGAAACGCTTGAGAAACTCAAAATTTTCGCAGTTCTGATGCTCGAAACGAATAACTAGAACGGCCTAGGGGAAAAGTACGTATACCGTTGTAATCGGGCGAGTTTCTACTTTCAGATGCAACAGAACTTTTGCGGATTGGTCAATCCGTTCGCGAGATATGGCAGTTTGGAGGTAAGCAACGCTTGAGAAACTCAAAATTTTCGCAGTTCTGTTGCTCGAAACGAATAACTAGAACGGCCTAGGGGAAAAGTACGCATACAGTTTTAATCGGGCGAGTTTCCACTTTCAGATGCAACAGAAATTTTGCGGATTGGTCAATCCGTTCGCGAGATATGGCAGTTTGGAAGTAAGAAACGCTTGAGAAACTCAAAATTTTCGCAGTTCTGATGCTCGAAACGAATTACTAGGGCGGCCTAGGGGAAAAGTACGCAAACCGTTGTAATCGGGCGAGTTTCTGCTTTCAGATGCATCAGAAATTTTGCGGATTGGTCAATCCGTTCGCGAGATGTTGCAGTTTGTAGGTAAGAAACGCTTGAGAAACTCAAAATTTTCGCAGTTCTGATGCTCGAAACGAATAACTAGAACGGCCTAGGGGAAAAGTACGTATACCGTTGTAATCGGGCGAGTTTCTACTTTCAGATGCAACAGAAATTTTGCGGATTGGTCAATCCGTTCGCGAGGTATGACAGTTTGGAGGTGAGAAACGCTTGAGAAACTCAAAATTTTCGCAGTTCTGGTGCTCGAAACGAATAACTAGAAAGGCCTAGGGGAACAGTACGCATACCGTTGTAATCGGGCGAGTTTCTGCTTTCAGATGCATCAGAAATTTTGCGGATTGGTCAATCCGTTCGCGAGATATGGCAGTTTGGAAGTAAGAAACGCTTGAGAAACTCAAAATTTTCGCAGTTCTGATGCTCGAAACGAATAACTAGGGCGGTCTAGGGGAAAAGTACTCATACTGTTGTAATCGGGCGAGTTTCTGCTTTCAGATGCATCAGAAATTTTGCGGATTGGTCAATCCGTTCGCGAGATGTGGCAATTTGGAAGTAAGAAACGCTTGAGAAACTCAAAATTTTCGCAGTTCTGATGCTCGAAACGAATAACTAGAAAGGCCTAGGGGAAAAGTACGCATACCGTTGTAATCGGGCGAGTTTCTAGTTTCAGATGCAACAGAAATTTTGCGGATTGGTCAATCCGTTCGCGAGATATGGCAGTTTGGAGGTAAGAAACGCTTGAGAAACTCAACATTTTCGCAGTTCTGATGCTCGAAACGAATAACAAGAACGGCCTAGGGGAAAAGTACGCATACAGTTGTA
The DNA here is from genome assembly GCF_051014685.1 of Ptiloglossa arizonensis. Classification (NCBI taxonomy): domain Eukaryota; kingdom Metazoa; phylum Arthropoda; class Insecta; order Hymenoptera; family Colletidae; genus Ptiloglossa; species Ptiloglossa arizonensis. The sequence goes on from NW_027479580.1 coordinate 25,005, forward strand.
ATCGGGCGAGTTTCCACTTTCAGATGCAACAGAAATTTTGCGGATTGGTCAAACCGTTAGCGAGATATGGCAGTTTGGAGGTAAGAAACGCTTGAGAAACTCAAAATTTTCGCAGTTCTGATGCTCGACAAGCATAACTAGAACGGCCTAGGGGAAAAGTATGCATACCGTTGTAATCGGGCGAGTTTCTGCTTTCAGATGCATCAGAAATTTTGCGGATTGGTCAATCCGTTCGCGAGATATGGCAGTTTGGAAGTAAGAAACGCTTGAGAAACTCAAAATTTTCGCAGTTCTGATGCTCGAAAAGAATTACTAGGGCGGCCTAGTGGAAAAGTACGCATACCGTTGTAATCGGGCGAGTTTCTGCTTTCAAATGCATCAGAAATTTTGCGGAATGGTCCATCCGTTCGCGAGATGTGGCAGTTTGTAGGTAAGAAACGCTTGAGAAACTCAAAATTTTCGCAGTTCTGGTGCTGGAAACGAATAACTAGAACGGTCTAGGGGAAAAGTACGCATACAGTTGTAATCGGGCGAGTTTCCACTTTCAGATGCAACAGAAATTTTGCGGATTGGTCAATCCGTTCGCGAGATATGGCAGTTTGGTGGTAAGAAACGCTTGAGAAATTCAACATTTTCACAGTTCTGATGCTCTAAACGAATAACCAGAACGGCCTAGGGGAAAAGTACGTATACCGTTGTAATCGGGCGAGCTTCTACTTTCAGATGCAACAGAAATTTTGCGGATTGGTCAATCCGTTCGCGAGATATGGCAGTTTGGAGGTAAGCAACGCTTGAGAAACTCAAAATTTTCGCAGTTCTGTTGCTCGAAACGAATAACTAGAACGGCCTAGGGGAAAAGTACGCATAGAGTTGTAATCGGGCGAGTTTCCACTTTCAGATGCAACAGAAATTTTGCGGATTGGTCAATCCGTTCGCGAGATATGGCAGTTTGGAGGTAAGCAACGCTTGAGAAACTCAAAATTTTCGCAGTTCTGATGCACGAAACGAATAACTAGAACGGCCTAGGGGAAAAGTACGCGTACCGTTGTAATCGGGCGAGTTTCTACCTTCAGATGCAACAGAAATTTTGCGGATTGGTCAATCCGTTCGCGAGACATGGCAGTTTGGAAGTAAGAAACGCTTGAGAAACTCAAAATTTTCGCAGTTCTGATGCTCGAAACGAATAACTAGAACGGCCTAGGGGAAAAGTACGCATACCGTTGTAATCGGGCGAGTTTCTACTTTCAGATGCAACAGAAATTTTGCGGATTGGTCAATCCGTTCGCGAGATATGGCAGTTTGGAGGTAAGCAACGCTTGAGAAACTGAAAATTTTCGCAGTTCTGATGCTCGAAACGAATAACTAGAAAGGCCTAGGGGAAAAGTACGCATACCGTTGTAATCGGGCGAGTTTCTGCTTTCAGATGCATCAGAAATTTTGCGGATTGGTCAATCCGTTCGTGAGATATGGCAGTTTGGAGGTAAGAAACGCTTGGGAAACTCAAAATTTTCGCAGTTCTGTTGCTCGAAACGAATAACTAGAACGGCCCAGGGGAAAAGTACGTATGCCGTTGCAATCGGGCGAGTTTCTACTTTCAGATGCAACAGAAATTTTGCGGATTGGTCAATCCGTTCGCGAGATATGGCAGTTTGGAGGAAAGCAACGCTTGAGAAACTCAAAATTTACGCAGTTCTGTTGCTCGAAACGAATAACTAGAACGGCCTAGGGGAAAAGTACGCATAGAGTTGTAATCGGGCGAGTTTCCACTTTCAGATGCAACAGAAATTTTGCGGATTGGTCAATCCGTTCGCGAGATATGGCAGTTTGGAGGTAAGAAACGCTTGAGAAACTCAAAATTTTCGCAGTTCTGTTGCTCGAAACGAATAACTAGAACGGCCTAGGGGAAAAGTACGCATACAGTTTTAATCGGGCGAGTTTCCACTTTCAGATGCAACAGAAATTTTGCGGATTGGTCAATCCGTTCGCGAGATATGGCAGTTTGGAAGTAAGAAACGCTTGAGAAACTCAAAATTTTCGCAGTTCTGATGCTCGAAACGAATTACTAGGGCGGCCTAGGGGAAAAGTACGCATACCGTTGTAATCGGGCGAGTTTCTGCTTTCAGATGCATCAGAAATTTTGCGGATTGGTCAATCCGTTCGCGAGATGTTGCAGTTTGTAGGTAAGAAACGCTTGAGAAACTCAAAATTTTCGCAGTTCTGATGCTCGAAACGAATAACTAGAACGGCCTAGGGGAAAAGTACGTATACCGTTGTAATCGGGCGAGTTTCTACTTTCAGATGCAACAGAAATTTTGCGGATTGGTCAATCCGTTCGCGAGGTATGACAGTTTGGAGGTGAGAAACGCTTGAGAAACTCAAAATTTTCGCAGTTCTGGTGCTCGAAACGAATAACTAGAAAGGCCTAGGGGAACAGTACGCATACCGTTGTAATCGGGCGAGTTTCTGCTTTCAGATGCATCAGAAATTTTGCGGATTGGTCAATCCGTTCGCGAGATATGGCAGTTTGGAAGTAAGAAACGCTTGAGAAACTCAAAATTTTCGCAGTTCTGATGCTCGAAACGAATAACTAGGGCGGTCTAGGGGAAAAGTACTCATACTGTTGTAATCGGGCGAGTTTCTGCTTTCAGATGCATCAGAAATTTTGCGGATTGGTCAATCCGTTCGCGAGATGTGGCAATTTGGAAGTAAGAAACGCTTGAGAAACTCAAAATTTTCGCAGTTCTGATGCTCGAAACGAATAACTAGAAAGGCCTAGGGGAAAAGTACGCATACCGTTGTAATCGGGCGAGTTTCTACTTTCAGATGCAACAGAAATTTTGCGGATTGGTCAATCCGTTCGCGAGATATGGCAGTTTGGAGGTAAGAAACGCTTGAGAAACTCAACATTTTCGCAGTTCTGATGCTCGAAACGAATAACAAGAACGGCCTAGGGGAAAAGTACGCATACAGTTGTAATCGGGCGAGTTTCCACTTTCAGATGCAACAGAAATTTTGCGGATTGGTCAATCCGTTAGCGAGATATGGCAGTTTGGAGGTAAGAAACGCTTGAGAAACTCAAAATTTTCGCAGTTCTGATGCTCGACAAGCATAACTAGAACGGCCTAGGGGAAAAGTATGCATACCGTTGTAATCGGGCGAGTTTCTGCTTTCAGATGCATCAGAAATTTTGCGGATTGGTCAATCCGTTCGCGAGATATGGCAGTTTGGAAGTAAGAAACGCTTGAGAAACTCAAAATTTTCGCAGTTCTGATGCTCGAAAAGAATTACTAGGGCGGCCTAGTGGAAAAGTACGCATACCGTTGTAATCGGGCGAGTTTCTGCTTTCAAATGCATCAGAAATTTTGCGGAATGGTCCATCCGTTCGCGAGATGTGGCAGTTTGTAGGTAAGAAACGCTTGAGAAACTCAAAATTTTCGCAGTTCTGGTGCTGGAAACGAATAACTAGAACGGTCTAGGGGAAAAGTACGCATACAGTTGTAATCGGGCGAGTTTCCACTTTCAGATGCAACAGAAATTTTGCGGATTGGTCAATCCGTTCGCGAGATATGGCAGTTTGGTGGTAAGAAACGCTTGAGAAATTCAACATTTTCACAGTTCTGATGCTCTAAACGAATAACCAGAACGGCCTAGGGGAAAAGTACGTATACCGTTGTAATCGGGCGAGCTTCTACTTTCAGATGCAACAGAAATTTTGCGGATTGGTCAATCCGTTCGCGAGATATGGCAGTTTGGAGGTAAGCAACGCTTGAGAAACTCAAAATTTTCGCAGTTCTGTTGCTCGAAACGAATAACTAGAACGGCCTAGGGGAAAAGTACGCATAGAGTTGTAATCGGGCGAGTTTCCACTTTCAGATGCAACAGAAATTTTGCGGATTGGTCAATCCGTTCGCGAGATATGGCAGTTTGGAGGTAAGCAACGCTTGAGAAACTCAAAATTTTCGCAGTTCTGATGCACGAAACGAATAACTAGAACGGCCTAGGGGAAAAGTACGCGTACCGTTGTAATCGGGCGAGTTTCTACCTTCAGATGCAACAGAAATTTTGCGGATTGGTCAATCCGTTCGCGAGACATGGCAGTTTGGAAGTAAGAAACGCTTGAGAAACTCAAAATTTTCGCAGTTCTGATGCTCGAAACGAATAACTAGAACGGCCTAGGGGAAAAGTACGCATACCGTTGTAATCGGGCGAGTTTCTACTTTCAGATGCAACAGAAATTTTGCGGATTGGTCAATCCGTTCGCGAGATATGGCAGTTTGGAGGTAAGCAACGCTTGAGAAACTGAAAATTTTCGCAGTTCTGATGCTCGAAACGAATAACTAGAAAGGCCTAGGGGAAAAGTACGCATACCGTTGTAATCGGGCGAGTTTCTGCTTTCAGATGCATCAGAAATTTTGCGGATTGGTCAATCCGTTCGTGAGATATGGCAGTTTGGAGGTAAGAAACGCTTGAGAAACTCAAAATTTTCGCAGTTCTGTTGCTCGAAACGAATAACTAGAACGGCCCAGGGGAAAAGTACGTATGCCGTTGCAATCGGGCGAGTTTCTACTTTCAGATGCAACAGAAATTTTGCGGATTGGTCAATCCGTTCGCGAGATATGGCAGTTTGGAGGAAAGCAACGCTTGAGAAACTCAAAATTTACGCAGTTCTGTTGCTCGAAACGAATAACTAGAACGGCCTAGGGGAAAAGTACGCATAGAGTTGTAATCGGGCGAGTTTCCACTTTCAGATGCAACAGAAATTTTGCGGATTGGTCAATCCGTTCGCGAGATATGGCAGTTTGGAAGTAAGAAACGCTTGAGAAACTCAAAATTTTCGCAGTTCTGATGCTCGAAAAGAATTACTAGGGCGGCCTAGTGGAAAAGTACGCATACCGTTGTAATCGGGCGAGTTTCTGCTTTCAAATGCATCAGAAATTTTGCGGAATGGTCCATCCGTTCGCGAGATGTGGCAGTTTGTAGGTAAGAAACGCTTGAGAAACTCAAAATTTTCGCAGTTCTGATGCTGGAAACGAATAACTAGAACGGTCTAGGGGAAAAGTACGCATACAGTTGTAATCGGGCGAGTTTCCACTTTCAGATGCAACAGAAATTTTGCGGATTGGTCAATCCGTTCGCGAGATATGGCAGTTTGGTGGTAAGAAACGCTTGAGAAATTCAACATTTTCACAGTTCTGATGCTCTAAACGAATAACCAGAACGGCCTAGGGGAAAAGTACGTATACCGTTGTAATCGGGCGAGCTTCTACTTTCAGATGCAACAGAAATTTTGCGGATTGGTCAATCCGTTCGCGAGATATGGCAGTTTGGAGGTAAGCAACGCTTGAGAAACTCAAAATTTACGCAGTTCTGTTGCTCGAAACGAATAACTAGAACGGCCTAGGGGAAAAGTACGCATACCGTTGTAATCGGGCGAGTTTCTACTTTCAGATGCAACAGAAATTTTGCGGATTGGTCAATCCGTTCGCGAGATATGGCAGTTTGGAGGTAAGAAATGCTTGAGAAACTCAAAATTTTCCCAGTTCTGATGCTCGAAGCGAATAACTAGAACGGCCTAGGGGAAAAGTACGGATACCGTTGTAATCGGGCGAGTTTCTGCTTTCAGATGCATCAGAAATTTTGCGGATTGGTCAATCCGTTCGCGAGATGTGGCAGTTTGGAGGTAAGAAACGCTTGAGAAACTCAAAATTTTCGCAGTTTTGATGCTCGAAACGAATAACTAGAACGGCCTAGGGGAAAAGTACGTATACCGTTGTAATCGGACGAGTTTCTACTTTCAGATGCAACAGAAATTTTGCGGATTGGTCAATCCGTTCGCGAGATATGGCAGTTTGGAGGTAAGCAACGCTTGAGAAACTCAAAACTTTCGCAGTTCTGTTGCTCGAAACGAATAACTAGAACGGCCTAGGGGAAAAGTACGTATACCGTTTAATCGGGCGAGTTTCTACTTTCAGATGCAACAGAAATTTTGCGGATTGGTCAATCCGTTCGCGAGATATGGCAGTTTGGAGGTAAGCAACGCTTGAGAAACTCAAAATTTTCGCAGTTCTATTGCTCGAAACGAATAACTAGAACGGCCTAGGGGAAAAGTACGCATACAGTTTTAATCGGGCGAGTTTCCAATTTCAGATGCAACAGAAATTTTGCGGACTGGTCAATCCGTTCGCGAGATATGGCAGTTTGGAAGTAAGAAACGCTTGAGAAACTCAAAATTTTCGCAGTTCTGCTGATCGAAACGAATTACTAGGGCGGCCTAGGGGAAAAGTACGCATACCGTTGTAATCGGGCGAGTTTCTACCTTCAGATGCAACAGAAATTTTGCGGATTGGTCAATCTGTTCGCGAGATATGGCAGTTTGGAAGTAAGAAACGCTTGAGAAACTCAAAATTTTCGCAGTTGTGATGCTTGAAACGAATAACTAGAACGGCCTAGGGGAAAAGTACGCATACCGTTGTAATCGGGCGAGTTTCTACTTCCAGGTGCAACAGAAATTTTGCGGATTGGTCAATCCGTTCGCGAGATATGGCAGTTTGGAGGTAAGAAACGCTTGAGAAACTCAAAATTATCGCAGTTCTGATGCTCGAAACGAATAACTAGAACGGCCTAGGGGAAAAGTACGCACACCGTTGTAATCGGGCGAGTTTCTACTTTCAGATGCAACAGAAGTTTTGCGGATTGGTCAATCCGTTCGCGAGACATGGCAGTTTGGAGGTAAGAAACGCTTGAGAAACTCAAAATTTTCGCAGTTGTGATGCTTGAAACGAATAACTAGAACGGCCTAGGGGAAAAGTACGCATACCGTTGTAATCGGGCGAGTTTCTACCTTCAGATGCAACAGAAATTTTGCGGATTGGTCAATCCGTTCGCGAGATATGGCAGTTTGGAGGTAAGAAACGCTTGAGAAACTCAAAATTATCGCAGTTCTGATGCTCGAAACGAATAACTAGAACGGCCTAGGGGAAAAGTACGTATACCGTTGTAATCGGGCGAGTTTCTACTTTCAGATGCAACAGAAATTTTGCGGATTGGTCAATCCGTTCGCGAGATATGGCAGTTTGGAAGTAAGAAACGCTTGAGATACTCAAAATTTTCGCAGTTCTGATGCTCGAAACGAATAACTAGAACGGCCTAGGGGAAAAGTACGCATACCGTTGTAATCGGGCGAGTTTCTACCTTCAGATGCAACAGAAATTTTGCGGATTGGTCAATCTGTTCGCGAGATATGGCAGTTTGGAAGTAAGAAACGCTTGAGAAACTCAAAATTTTCGCAGTTCTGATGCTCGAAGCGAATAACTAGAACGGCCTAGGCGAAAAGTACGTACACCGTTGTAATCGGGCGAGTTTCTACTTTCAGATGCAACAGAAATTTTGCGGATTGGTCAATCAGTTCGCGAGATATGGCAGTTTGGAGGTAAGCAACGCTTGAGAAACTAAGAATTTTCGCAGTTCTGATGCTCGAAACGAATAACTATAACGGACTAGGGGAAAAGTACGCATACAGTTGTAATCGGGCGGGTTTCTACTCTCAGATGCAACAGAAATTTTGCGGATTGGTCAATCCGTTCGCGAGATATGGCAGTTTGGATGTAAGAAACGCTTGAGAAACTCAAAATTTTCCTAGTTCTGATGCTCGAAACGAACAACTAGAACGGCCTAGGGGAAAAGTACGCATAGTGTTGTAATCGGGCGAGTTTCTACTTTCAGATGCAACAGAAATTTTGCGGATTGGTCAATCCGTTCGCGAGATATGGCAGTTTGGAGGTAAGAAACGCTTGAGAAACTCAAAATTTTCACAGTTCTGATGCTCAAAACGAATAACCAGAACGGCCTAGGGGAAAAGTACGCATACCGTTGTAATCGGGCGAGTTTCTACTTTCAGTTGCAACAGAAATTTTGCGGATTGGTCAATCCGTTCGCGAGATATGGCAGTTTGGAGGTAAGAAACGCTTGAGAAACTCAAAATTTTCGCAGTTCTGATGCTCGAAACGAATAACTAGAACGGTCTAGGGGAAAAGTACGCATACAGTTGTAATCGGGCGAGTTTCTACCTTCAGATGCAACAGAAATTTTGCGGATTGGTCAATCCGTTCGCGAGATATGGCAGTTTGGAGGTAAGAAACGCTTTAGAAACTCCAAATTTTCGCAGTTCTGATGCTCGAAACGAACAACTAGAACGGCCTAGGGGAAAAGTACGCATAATGTTGTAATCGGGCGAGTTTCTACTTTCAGATGCAACAGAAATTTTGCGGATTGGTCAATCCGTTCGCGAGATATGGCAGTTTGGAGGTAAGCAACGCTTGAGAAACTCAAAATTTTCGCAGTTCTGTTGCTCGAAACGAATAACCAGAACAGCCTAGAGGAAAAGTACGCATGCCGTTGTAATCGGGCGAGTTTCTACTTTCAGATGCAACAGAAATTTTGCGGATTGGTCAATCCGTTCGCGAGATATGGCAGTTTGGAGGTAAGAAACGCTTGAGAAACTCAAAATTATCGCAGTTCTGATGCTCGAAACGAATAACTAGAACGGCCTAGGGGAAAAGTACGTATACCGTTGTAATCGGGCGAGTTTCTACTTTCAGATGCAACAGAAATTTTGCGGATTGGTCAATCCGTTCGCGAGATATGGCAGTTTGGAAGTAAGAAACGCTTGAGATACTCAAAATTTTCGCAGTTCTGATGCTCGAAACGAATAACTAGAACGGCCTAGGGGAAAAGTACGCATACCGTTGTAATCGGGCGAGTTTCTACCTTCAGATGCAACAGAAATTTTGCGGATTGGTCAATCTGTTCGCGAGATATGGCAGTTTGGAAGTAAGAAACGCTTGAGAAACTCAAAATTTTCGCAGTTCTGATGCTCGAAGCGAATAACTAGAACGGCCTAGGCGAAAAGTACGTACACCGTTGTAATCGGGCGAGTTTCTACTTTCAGATGCAACAGAAATTTTGCGGATTGGTCAATCAGTTCGCGAGATATGGCAGTTTGGAGGTAAGCAACGCTTGAGAAACTAAGAATTTTCGCAGTTCTGATGCTCGAAACGAATAACTATAACGGACTAGGGGAAAAGTACGCATACAGTTGTAATCGGGCGGGTTTCTACTCTCAGATGCAACAGAAATTTTGCGGATTGGTCAATCCGTTCGCGAGATATGGCAGTTTGGATGTAAGAAACGCTTGAGAAACTCAAAATTTTCCTAGTTCTGATGCTCGAAACGAACAACTAGAACGGCCTAGGGGAAAAGTACGCATAGTGTTGTAATCGGGCGAGTTTCTACTTTCAGATGCAACAGAAATTTTGCGGATTGGTCAATCCGTTCGCGAGATATGGCAGTTTGGAGGTAAGAAACGCTTGAGAAACTCAAAATTTTCACAGTTCTGATGCTCAAAACGAATAACCAGAACGGCCTAGGGGAAAAGTACGCATACCGTTGTAATCGGGCGAGTTTCTACTTTCAGTTGCAACAGAAATTTTGCGGATTGGTCAATCCGTTCGCGAGATATGGCAGTTTGGAGGTAAGAAACGCTTGAGAAACTCAAAATTTTCGCAGTTCTGATGCTCGAAACGAATAACTAGAACGGTCTAGGGGAAAAGTACGCATACAGTTGTAATCGGGCGAGTTTCTACCTTCAGATGCAACAGAAATTTTGCGGATTGGTCAATCCGTTCGCGAGATATGGCAGTTTGGAGGTAAGAAACGCTTTAGAAACTCCAAATTTTCGCAGTTCTGATGCTCGAAACGAACAACTAGAACGGCCTAGGGGAAAAGTACGCATAATGTTGTAATCGGGCGAGTTTCTACTTTCAGATGCAACAGAAATTTTGCGGATTGGTCAATCCGTTCGCGAGATATGGCAGTTTGGAGGTAAGCAACGCTTGAGAAACTCAAAATTTTCGCAGTTCTGTTGCTCGAAACGAATAACCAGAACAGCCTAGAGGAAAAGTACGCATGCCGTTGTAATCGGGCGAGTTTCTACTTTCAGATGCAACAGAAATTTTGCGGATTGGTCAATCCGTTCGCGAGATATGGCAGTTTGGAGGTAAGAAATGCTTGAGAAACTCAAAATTTTCGCAGTTCTGATGCTCGAAGCGAATAACTAGAACGGCCTAGGGGAAAAGTACGGATACCGTTGTAATCGGGCGAGTTTCTGCTTTCAGATGCATCAGAAATTTTGCGGATTGGTCAATCCTTTCGCGAGATGTGGCAGTTTGGAGGTAAGAAACGCTTGAGAAACTCAAAATTTTCGCAGTTTTGATGCTCGAAACGAATAACTAGAACGGCCTAGGGGAAAAGTACGTATACCGTTGTAATCGGGCGAGTTTCTACTTTCAGATGCAACAGAAATTTTGCGGATTGGTCAATCCGTTCGCGAGATATGGCAGTTTGGAGGTAAGCAACGCTTGAGAAACTCAAAACTTTCGCAGTTCTGTTGCTCGAAACGAATAACTAGAACGGCCTAGGGGAAAAGTACGTATACCGTTGTAATCGGGCGAGTTTCTACTTTCAGATGCAACAGAAATTTTGCGGATTGGTCAATCCGTTCGCGAGATATGGCAGTTTGGAGGTAAGCAACGCTTGAGAAACTCAAAATTTTCGCAGTTCTGTTGCTCGAAACGAATAACTAGAACGGCCTAGGGGAAAAGTACGCATACAGTTTTAATCGGGCGAGTTTCCAATTTCAGATGCAACAGAAATTTTGCGGATTGGTCAATCCGTTCGCGAGATATGGCAGTTTGGAAGTAAGAAACGCTTGAGAAACTCAAAATTTTCGCAGTTCTGATGCTCGAAACGAACAACTAGAACGGCCTAGGGGAAAAGTACGCATAGTGTTGTAATCGGGCGAGTTTCTACCTTCAGATGCAACAGAAATTTTGCGGATTGGTCAATCCGTTCGCGAGATATGGCAGTTTGGAAGTAAGAAACGCTTGAGATACTCAAAATTTTCGCAGTTCTGATGCTCGAAGCGAATAACTAGAACGGCCTAGGCGAAAAGTACGTACACCGTTGTAATCGGGCGAGTTTCTACTTTCAGATGCAACAGAAATTTTGCGGATTGGTCAATCAGTTCGCGAGATATGGCAGTTTGGAGGTAAGCAACGCTTGAGAAACTAAGAATTTTCGCAGTTCTGATGCTCGAAACGAATAACTATAACGGACTAGGGGAAAAGTACGCATACAGTTGTAATCGGGCGGGTTTCTACTCTCAGATGCAACAGAAATTTTGCGGATTGGTCAATCCGTTCGCGAGATATGGCAGTTTGGATGTAAGAAACGCTTGAGAAACTCAAAATTTTCGCAGTTCTGATGCTCGAAACGAACAACTAGAACGGCCTAGGGGAAAAGTACGCATAGTGTTGTAATCGAGCGAGTTTCTACTTTCAGATGCAACAGAAATTTTGCGGATTGGTCAATCCGTTCGCGAGATATGGCAGTTTGGAGGTAAGAAACGCTTGAGAAACTCAAAATTTTCACAGTTCTGATGCTCAAAACGAATAACCAGAACGGCCTAGGGGAAAAGTACGCATACCGTTGTAATCGGGCGAGTTTCTACTTTCAGTTGCAACAGAAATTTTGCGGATTGGTCAATCCGTTCGCGAGATATGGCAGTTTGGAGGTAAGAAACGCTTGAGAAACTCAAAATTTTCGCAGTTCTGATGCTCGAAACGAATAACTAGAACGGTCTAGGGGAAAAGTACGCATACAGTTGTAATCGGGCGAGTTTCTACCTTCAGATGCAACAGAAATTTTGCGGATTGGTCAATCCGTTCGCGAGATATGGCAGTTTGGAGGTAAGAAACGCTTGAGAAACTCCAAATTTTCGCAGTTCTGATGCTCGAAACGAACAACTAGAACGGCCTAGAGGAAAAGTACGCATAATGTTGTAATCGGGCGAGTTTCTACTTTCAGATGCAACAGAAATTTTGCGGATTGGTCAATCCGTTCGCGAGATATGGCAGTTTGGAGGTAAGCAACGCTTGAGAAACTCAAAATTTTCGCAGTTCTGTTGCTCGAAACGAATAACCAGAACAGCCTAGAGGAAAAGTACGCATGCCGTTGTAATCGGGCGAGTTTCTACTTTCAGATGCAACAGAAATTTTGCGGATTGGTCAATCCGTTCGCGAGATATGGCAGTTTGGAGGTAAGAAATGCTTGAGAAACTCAAAATTTTCGCAGTTCTAATGCTCGAAGCGAATAACTAGAACGGCCTAGGGGAAAAGTACGGATACCGTTGTAATCGGGCGAGTTTCTGCTTTCAGATGCATCAGAAATTTTGCGGATTGGTCAATCCTTTCGCGAGATGTGGCAGTTTGGAGGTAAGAAACGCTTGAGAAACTCAAAATTTTCGCAGTTTTGATGCTCGAAACGAATAACTAGAACGGCCTAGGGGAAAAGTACGTATACCGTTGTAATCGGGCGAGTTTCTACTTTCAGATGCAACAGAAATTTTGCGGATTGGTCAATCCGTTCGCGAGATATGGCAGTTTGGAGGTAAGCAACGCTTGAGAAACTCAAAACTTTCGCAGTTCTGTTGCTCGAAACGAATAACTAGAACGGCCTAGGGGAAAAGTACGTATACCGTTGTAATCGGGCGAGTTTCTACTTTCAGATGCAACAGAAATTTTGCGGATTGGTCAATCCGTTCGCGAGATATGGCAGTTTGGAGGTAAGCAACGCTTGAGAAACTCAAAATTTTCGCAGTTCTGTTGCTCGAAACGAATAACTAGAACGGCCTAGGGGAAAAGTACGCATACAGTTTTAATCGGGCGAGTTTCCAATTTCAGATGCAACAGAAATTTTGCGGATTGGTCAATCCGTTCGCGAGATATGGCAGTTTGGAAGTAAGAAACGCTTGAGAAACTCAAAATTTTCGCAGTTCTGATGATCGAAACGAATTACTAGGGCGGCCTAGGGGAAAAGTACGCATACCGTTGTAATCGGGCGAGTTTCTACCTTCAGATGCAACAGAAATTTTGCGGATTGGTCAATCCGTTCGCGAGATATGGCAGTTTGGAAGTAAGAAACGCTTGAGATACTCAAAATTTTCGCAGTTCTGATGCTCGAAACGAATAACTAGAACGGCCTAGGGGAAAAGTACGCATACCGTTGTAATCGGGCGAGTTTCTACCTTCAGATGCAACAGAAATTTTGCGGATTGGTCAATCTGTTCCCGAGATATGGCAGTTTGGAAGTAAGAAACGCTTGAGAAACTCAAAATTTTCGCAGTTGTGATGCTGGAAACGAATAACTAGAACGGCCTAGGGGAAAAGTGCGCATAGTGTTGTAATCGGGCGAGTTTCTACGTTCAGATGCAACAGAAATTTTGCGGATTGGACAATCCGTTCGCGAGATATGGCAGTTTGGAGGTAAGAAACGCTTGTGGAATTCAAAATTTTCACAGTTCTGATGCTCGAAACGAATAACTAGAAAGTCCTAGGGGAAAAGTACGCATACGGTTGTAATCGGGCGAGTTTCTACTTCCAGGTGCAACAGAAATTTTGCGGATTGGTCAATCCGTTCGCGAGATATGGCAGTTTGGAGGTAAGAAACGCTTGAGAAACTCAAAATTTTCGCAGTTGTGATGCTCGAAACGAATAACTAGAACGGCCTAGGGGAAAAGTACGTATACCGTTGTAATCGGGCGAGTTTCTACTTTCAGATGCAACAGAAATTTTGCGGATTGGTCAATCCGTTCGCGAGATATGGCAGTTTGGAAGTAAGAAACGCTTGAGATACTCAAAATTTTCGCAGTTCTGATGCTCGAAACGAATAACTAGAACGGCCTAGGGGAAAAGTACGCATACCGTTGTAATCGGGCGAGTTTCTACCTTCAGATGCAACAGAAATTTTGCGGATTGGTCAATCTGTTCGCGAGATATGGCAGTTTGGAAGTAAGAAACGCTTGAGAAACTCAAAATTTTCGCAGTTCTGATGCTCGAAGCGAATAACTAGAACGGCCTAGGCGAAAAGTACGTACACCGTTGTAATCGGGCGAGTTTCTACTTTCAGATGCAACAGAAATTTTGCGGATTGGTCAATCCGTTGGCGAGATATGGCAGTTTGGAGGTAAGCAACGCTTGAGAAACTCAAAATTTTCGCAGTTCTGATGCTCGAAACGAACAACTAGAACGGCCTAGGGGAAAAGTACGCATAGTGTTGTAATCGGGCGAGTCTCTACTTTCAGATGCAACAGAAATTTTGCGGATTGGTCAATCCGTTCGCGAGATATGGCAGTTTGGAGGTAAGAAACGCTTGAGAAACTCAAAATTTTCGCAATTCTGATGCTCGAAACGAATAACTAGAACGGTCTAGGGGAAAAGTACGCATACAGTTGTAATCGGGCGAGTGTCTACCTTCAGATGCAACAGAAATTTTGCGGATTGGTCAATCCGTTCGCGAGATATGGCAGTTTGGAGGTAAGAAACGCTTGAGAAACTCCAAATTTTCGCAGTTCTGATGCTCGAAACGAACAACTAGAACGGCCTAGGGGAAAAGTACGCATAATGTTGTAATCGGGCGAGTTTCTACTTTCAGATGCAACAGAAATTTTGCGGATTGGTCAATCCGTTCGCGAGATATGGCAGTTTGGAGGTAAGCAACGCTTGAGAAACTCAAAATTTTCGCAGTTCTGTTGCTCGAAACGAATAACTAGAACAGCCTAGAGGAAAAGTACGCATGCCGTTGTAATCGGGCGAGTTTCTACTTTCAGATGCAACAGAAATTTTGCGGATTGGTCAATCCGTTCGCGAGATATGGCAGTTTGGAGGTAAGAAACGCTTGAGATACTCAAAATTTTCGCAGTTCTGATGCTCGAAACGAATAACTAGAACGGCCTAGGGGAAAAGTACGCATACCGTTGTAATCGGGCGAGTTTCTACCTTCAGATGCAACAGAAATTTTGCGGATTGGTCAATCTGTTCGCGAGATATGGCAGTTTGGAAGTAAGAAACGCTTGAGAAACTCAAAATTTTCGCAGTTCTGATGCTCGAAGCGAATAACTAGAACGGCCTAGACGAAAAGTACGTACACCGTTGTAATCGGGCGAGTTTCTACTTTCAGATGCAACAGAAATTTTGCGGATTGGTCAATCCGTTCGCGAGATATGGCAGTTTGGAGGTAAGCAACGCTTGAGAAACTAAGAATTTTCGCAGTTCTGATGCTCGAAACGAATAACTATAACGGACTAGGGGAAAAGTACGCATACAGTTGTAATCGGGCGGGTTTCTACTCTCAGATGCAACAGAAATTTTGCGGATTGGTCAATCCGTTCGCGAGATATGGCAGTTTGGATGTAAGAAACGCTTGAGAAACTCAAAATTTTCGCAGTTCTGATGCTCGAAACGAACAACTAGAACGGCCTAGGGGAAAAGTACGCATAGTGTTGTAATCGGGCGAGTTTCTACTTTCAGATGCAACAGAAATTTTGCGGATTGGTCAATCCGTTCGCGAGATATGGCAGTTTGGAGGTAAGAAACGCTTGAGAAACTCAAAATTTTCACAGTTCTGATGCTCAAAACGAATAACCAGAACGGCCTAGGGGAAAAGTACGCATACCGTTGTAATCGGGCGAGTTTCTACGTTCAGATGCAACAGAAATTTTGCGGATTGGTCAATCCGTTCGCAAGATATGGCAGTTTGGAAGTAAGAAACGCTTGAGAAACTCAAAATTTTCGCAGTTCTGATGATCGAAACGAATTACTAGGGCGGCCTAGGGGAAAAGTACGCATACCGTTGTAATCGGGCGAGTTTCTACCTTCAGATGCAACAGAAATTTTGCGGATTGGTCAATCCGTTCGCGAGATATGGCAGTTTGGAAGTAAGAAACGCTTGAGATACTCAAAATTTTCGCAGTTCTGATGCTCGAAACGAATAACTAGAACGGCCTAGGGGAAAAGTACGCATACCGTTGTAATCGGGCGAGTTTCTACCTTCAGATGCAACAGAAATTTTGCGGATTGGTCAATCTGTTCGCGAGATATGGCAGTTTGGAAGTAAGAAACGCTTGAGAAACTCAAAATTTTCGCAGTTGTGATGCTTGAAACGAATAACTAGAACGGCCTAGGGGAAAAGTACGCATACCGTTGTAATCGGGCGAGTTTCTACTTTCAGATGCAACAGAAATTTTGCGGATTGGTCAATCCGTTCGCGAGATATGGCAGTTTGGAGGTAAGAAACGCTTGAGAAATTCAAAATTTTCACAGTTCTGATGCTCTAAACGAATAACGAGAACGGCCTAGGGGAAAAGTACGCACACCGTTGTAATCGGGCGAGTTTCTACTTTCAGATGCAACAGAAGTTTTGCGGATTGGTCAATCCGTTCGCGAGATATGGCAGTTTGGAGGTAAGAAACGCTTGAGAAACTCAAAATTTTCGCAGTTCTGATGCTCGAAACGAATAACTAGAAAGGCCTAGGGGAAAAGTACGCATACCGTTGTTGTCGGGCGAGTTTCTACTTCCAGGTGCAACAGAAATTTTGCGGATTGGTCAATCCGTTCGCGAGATATGGCAGTTTGGAGGTAAGAAACGCTTGAGAAACTCAAAATTATCGTAGTTCTGATGCTCGAAACGAATAACTAGAACGGCCTAGGGGAAAAGTACGTATACCGTTGTAATCGGGCGAGTTTCTACTTTCAGATGCAACAGAAATTTTGCGGATTGGTCAATCCGTTCGCGAGATATGGCAGTTTGGAAGTAAGAAACGCTTGAGATACTAAAAATTTTCGCAGTTCTGATGCTCGAAACGAATAACTAGAACGGCCTAGGGGAAAAGTACGCATACCGTTGTAATCGGGCGAGTTTCTACCTTCAGATGCAACAGAAATTTTGCGGATTGGTCAATCTGTTCGCGAGATATGGCAGTTTGGAAGTAAGAAACGCTTGAGAAACTCAAAATTTTCGCAGTTCTGATGCTCGAAGCGAATAACTAGAACGGCCTAGGCGAAAAGTACGTACACCGTTGTAATCGGGCGAGTTTCTACTTTCAGATGCAACAGAAATTTTGCGGATTGGTCAATCCGTTCGCGAGATATGGCAGTTTGGAGGTAAGCAACGCTTGAGAAACTCAAAATTTTCGCAGTTCTGATGCTCGAAACGAACAACTAGAACGGCCTAGGGGAAAAGTACGCATAGTGTTGTAATCGGGCGAGTTTCTACTTTCAGATGCAACAGAAATTTTGCGGATTGGTCAATCCGTTCGCGAGATATGGCAGTTTGGAGGTAAGAAACGCTTGAGAAACTCCAAATTTTCGCAGTTCTGATGCTCGAAACGAACAACTAGAACGGCCTAGGGGAAAAGTACGCATAATGTTGTAATCGGGCGAGTTTCTACTTTCAGATGCAACAGAAATTTTGCGGATTGGTCAATCCGTTCGCGAGATATGGCAGTTTGGAGGTAAGCAACGCTTGAGAAACTCAAAATTTTCGCAGTTCTGTTGCTCGAAACGAATAACTATAACGGACTAGGGGAAAAGTACGCATACAGTTGTAATCGGGCGGGTTTCTACTCTCAGATGCAACAGAAATTTTGCGGATTGGTCAATCCGTTCGCGAGATATGGCAGTTTGGATGTAAGAAACGCTTGAGAAACTCAAAATTTTCGCAGTTCTGATGCTCGAAACGAACAACTAGAACGGCCTAGGGGAAAAGTACGCATAGTGTTGTAATCGGGCGAGTTTCTACTTTCAGATGCAACAGAAATTTTGCGGATTGGTCAATCCGTTCGCGAGATATGGCAGTTTGGAGGTAAGAAACGCTTGAGAAACTCAAAATTTTCACAGTTCTGATGCTCAAAACGAATAACCAGAACGGCCTAGGGGAAAAGTACGCATACCGTTGTAATCGGGCGAGTTTCTACGTTCAGATGCAACAGAAATTTTGCGGATTGGTCAATCCGTTCGCGAGATATGGCAGTTTGGAGGTAAGCAACGCTTGAGAAACTCAAAATTTTCGCAGTTCTGTTGCTCGAAACGAATAACTAGAACGGCCTAGGGGAGAAGTACGCATACAGTTTTAATCGGGCGAGTTTCCAATTTCAGATGCAACAGAAATTTTGCGGATTGGTCAATCCGTTCGCGAGATATGGCAGTTTGGAAGTAAGAAACGCTTGAGAAACTCAAAATTTTCGCAGTTCTGATGATCGAAACGAATTACTAGGGCGGCCTAGGGGAAAAGTACGCATACCGTTGTAATCGGGCGAGTTTCTACCTTCAGATGCAACAGAAATTTTGCGGATTGGTCAATCCGTTCGCGAGATATGGCAGTTTGGAAGTAAGAAACGCTTGAGATACTCAAAATTTTCGCAGTTCTGATGCTCGAAACGAATAACTAGAACGGCCTAGGGGAAAAGTACGCATACCGTTGTAATCGGGCGAGTTTCTACCTTCAGATGCAACAGAAATTTTGCGGATTGGTCAATCTGTTCGCGAGATATGGCAGTTTGGAAGTAAGAAACGCTTGAGAAACTCAAAATTTTCGCAGTTGTGATGCTTGAAACGAATAACTAGAACGGCCTAGGGGAAAAGTACGCATACCGTTGTAATCGGGCGAGTTTCTACTTTCAGATGCAACAGAAATTTTGCGGATTGGTCAATCCGTTCGCGAGATATGGCAGTTTGGAGGTAAGCAACGCTTGAGAAACTCAAAATTTTCGCAGTTCTGTTGCTCGAAACGAATAACTAGAACAGCCTAGGGGAAAAGTACGCATGCCGTTTTAATCGGGCGAGTTTCTACGTTCAGATGCAACAGAAATTTTGCGGATTGGTCAATCCGTTCGCGAGATATGGCAGTTTGGAGGTAAGAAACGCTTGAGAAACTCAAAATTTTCGCAGTTCTGATGCTCGAAGCGAATAACTAGAACGGCCTATGGGAAAAGTACGTATACCGTTGTAATCGGGCGAGTTTCTACTTTCAGATGCAACAGAAATTTTGCGGATTGGTCAATCCGTTCGCGAGATATGGCAGTTTGGAGGTAAGAAACGCTTGAGAAACTCCAAATTTTCGCAGTTCTGATGCTCGAAACGAACAACTAGAACGGCCTAGGGGAAAAGTACGCATAATGTTGTAATCGGGCGAGTTTCTACTTTCAGATGCAACAGAAATTTTGCGGATTGGTCAATCCGTTCGCGAGATATGGCAGTTTGGAGGTAAGCAACGCTTGAGAAACTCAAAATTTTCGCAGTTCTGTTGCTCGAAACGAATAACTATAACGGACTAGGGGAAAAGTACGCATACAGTTGTAATCGGGCGGGTTTCTACTCTCAGATGCAACAGAAATTTTGCGGATTGGTCAATCCGTTCGCGAGATATGGCAGTTTGGATGTAAGAAACGCTTGAGAAACTCAAAATTTTCGCAGTTCTGATGCTCGAAACGAACAACTAGAACGGCCTAGGGGAAAAGTACGCATAGTGTTGTAATCGGGCGAGTTTCTACTTTCAGATGCAACAGAAATTTTGCGGATTGGTCAATCCGTTCGCGAGATATGGCAGTTTGGAGGTAAGCAACGCTTGAGAAACTCAAAATTTTCGCAGTTCTGTTGCTCGAAACGAATAACTAGAACGGCCTAGGGGAAAAGTACGCATACAGTTTTAATCGGGCGAGTTTCCAATTTCAGATGCAACAGAAATTTTGCGGATTGGTCAATCCGTTCGCGAGATATGGCAGTTTGGAAGTAAGAAACGCTTGAGAAACTCAAAATTTTCGCAGTTCTGATGATCGAAACGAATTACTAGGGCGGCCTAGGGGAAAAGTACGCATACCGTTGTAATCGGGCGAGTTTCTACCTTCAGATGCAACAGAAATTTTGCGGATTGGTCAATCCGTTCGCGAGATATGGCAGTTTGGAAGTAAGAAACGCTTGAGATACTCAAAATTTTCGCAGTTCTGATGCTCGAAACGAATAACTAGAACAGCCTAGGGGAAAAGTACGCATGCCGTTGTAATCGGGCGAGTTTCTACGTTCAGATGCAACAGAAATTTTGCGGATTGGTCAATCCGTTCGCGAGATATGGCAGTTTGGAGGTAAGAAACGCTTGAGGAAATCAAAATTTTCACAGTTCTGATGCTCGAAACGAATAACTAGAAAGTCCTAGGGGAAAAGTACTCATACCGTTGTAATCGGGCGAGTTTCTACTTCCAGGTGCAACAGAAATTTTGCGGATTGGTCAATCCGTTCGCGAGATATGGCAGTTTGGAGGTAAGAAACGCTTGAGAAACTCAAAATTTTCGCAGTTCTGATGCTCGAAACGAATAACTAGAACGGCCTAGGGGAAAAGTACGCACACCGTTGTAATCGGGCGAGTTTCTACTTTCAGATGCAACAGAAATTTTGCGAATTGGTCAATTCGTTCGCGAGATATGGCAGTTTGGAGGTAAGAAACGCTTGAGAAACTAAGAATTTTCGCAGTTCTGATGCTCGAAACGAATAACTATAACGGACTAGGGGAAAAGTACGCATACAGTTGTAATCGGGCGGGTTTCAACTCTCAGATGCAACAGAAATTTTGCGGATTGGTCAATCCGGTCGCGAGATATGGCAGTTTGGAGGTTAGAAACGCTTGAGAAACTCAAAATTTTCGCAGTTCTGATGCTCGAAGCGAATAACTAGAACGGCCTATGGGAAAAGTACGTATACCGTTGTAATCGGGCGAGTTTCTACTTTCAGATGCAACAGAAATTTTGCGGATTGGTCAATCCGTTCGCGAGATATGGCAGTTTGGAGGTAAGAAACGCTTGAGAAATTCAAAATTTTCACAGTTCTGATGCTCTAAACGAATAACGAGAACGGCCTAGGGGAAAAGTACGCACACCGTTGTAATCGGGCGAGTTTCTACTTTCAGATGCAACAGAAGTTTTGCGGATTGGTCAATCCGTTCGCGAGATATGGCAGTTTGGAGGTAAGAAACGCTTGAGAAACTCAAAATTTTCGCAGTTCTGATGCTCGAAACGAATAACTAGAAAGGCCTAGGGGAAAAGTACGCATACCGTTGTTGTCGGGCGAGTTTCTACTTCCAGGTGCAACAGAAATTTTGCGGATTGGTCAATCCGTTCGCGAGGTATGGCAGTTTGGAGGTAAGAAACGCTTGAGAAACTCAAAATTATCGTAGTTCTGATGCTCGAAACGTATAACTAGAACGGCCTAGGGGAAAAGTACGTATACTGTTGTAATCGGGCGAGTTTCTACTTTCAGATGCAACAGAAATTTTGCGGATTGGTCAATCCGTTCGCGAGATATGGCAGTTTGGAAGTAAGAAACGCTTGAGATACTCAAAATTTTCGCAGTTCTGATGCTCGAAACGAATAACTAGAACGGCCTAGGGGAAAAGTACGCATACCGTTGTAATCGGGCGAGTTTCTACCTTCAGATGCAACAGAAATTTTGCGGATTGGTCAATCTGTTCGCGAGATATGGCAGTTTGGAAGTAAGAAACGCTTGAGAAACTCAAAATTTTCGCAGTTCTGATGCTCGAAGCGAATAACTAGAACGGCCTAGGCGAAAAGTACGTACACCGTTGTAATCGGGCGAGTTTCTACTTTCAGATGCAACAGAAATTTTGCGGATTGGTCAATCCGTTCGCGAGATATGGCAGTTTGGAGGTAAGCAACGCTTGAGAAACTCAAAATTTTCGCAGTTCTGATGCTCGAAACGAACAACTAGAACGGCCTAGGGGAAAAGTACGCATAGTGTTGTAATCGGGCGAGTTTCTACCTTCAGATGCAACAGAAATTTTGCGGATTGGTCAATCCGTTCGCGAGATATGGCAGTTTGGAGGTAAGAAACGCTTGAGAAACTCCAAATTTTCGCAGTTCTGATGCTCGAAACGAACAACTAGAACGGCCTAGGGGAAAAGTACGCATAATGTTGTAATCGGGCGAGTTTCTACTTTCAGATGCAACAGAAATTTTGCGGATTGGTCAATCCGTTCGCGAGATATGGCAGTTTGGAGGTAAGCAACGCTTGAGAAACTCAAAATTTTCGCAGTTCTGTTGCTCGAAACGAATAACTAGAACAGCCTAGAGGAAAAGTACGCATGCCGTTGTAATCGGGCGAGTTTCTACTTTCAGATGCAACAGAAATTTTGCGGATTGGTCAATCCGTTCGCGAGATATGGCAGTTTGGAGGTAAGAAACGCTTGAGATACTCAAAATTTTCGCAGTTCTGATGCTCGAAACGAATAACTAGAACGGCCTAGGGGAAAAGTACGCATACCGTTGTAATCGGGCGAGTTTCTACCTTCAGATGCAACAGAAATTTTGCGGATTGGTCAATCTGTTCGCGAGATATGGCAGTTTGGAAGTAAGAAACGCTTGAGAAACTCAAAATTTTCGCAGTTCTGATGCTCGAAGCGAATAACTAGAACGGCCTAGGCGAAAAGTACGTACACCGTTGTAATCGGGCGAGTTTCTACTTTCAAATGCAACAGAAATTTTGCGGATTGGTCAATCCGTTCGCGAGATATGGCAGTTTGGAGGTAAGCAACGCTTGAGAAACTAAGAATTTTCGCAGTTCTGATGCTCGAAACGAATAACTATAACGGACTAGGGGAAAAGTACGCATACAGTTGTAATCGGGCGGGTTTCTACTCTCAGATGCAACAGAAATTTTGCGGATTGGTCAATCCGTTCGCGAGATATGGCAGTTTGGATGTAAGAAACGCTTGAGAAACTCAAAATTTTCGCAGTTCTGATGCTCGAAACGAACAACTAGAACGGCCTAGGGGAAAAGTACGCATAGTGTTGTAATCGGGCGAGTTTCTACTTTCAGATGCAACAGAAATTTTGCGGATTGGTCAATCCGTTCGCGAGATATGGCAGTTTGGAGGTAAGAAACGCTTGAGAAACTCAAAATTTTCACAGTTCTGATGCTCAAAACGAATAACCAGAACGGCCTAGGGGAAAAGTACGCATACCGTTGTAATCGGGCGAGTTTCTACTTTCAGTTGCAACAGAAATTTTGCGGATTGGTCAATCCGTTCGCGAGATATGGCAGTTTGGAGGTAAGAAACGCTTGAGAAACTCCAAATTTTCGCAGTTCTGATGCTCGAAACGAACAACTAGAACGGCCTAGGGGAAAAGTACGCATAATGTTGTAATCGGGCGAGTTTCTACTTTCAGATGCAACAGAAATTTTGCGGATTGGTCAATCCGTTCGCGAGATATGGCAGTTTGGAGGTAAGAAACGCTTGAGATACTCAAAATTTTCGCAGTTCTGATGCTCGAAACGAATAACTAGAACGGCCTAGGGGAAAAGTACGCATACCGTTGTAA
Organism: Ptiloglossa arizonensis; assembly: GCF_051014685.1. NCBI lineage: Eukaryota > Metazoa > Arthropoda > Insecta > Hymenoptera > Colletidae > Ptiloglossa > Ptiloglossa arizonensis. The sequence continues at coordinate 48,280 of NW_027479580.1, forward strand.
TCGGGCGAGTTTCTACCTTCAGATGCAACAGAAATTTTGCGGATTGGTCAATCTGTTCGCGAGATATGGCAGTTTGGAAGTAAGAAACGCTTGAGAAACTCAAAATTTTCGCAGTTCTGATGCTCGAAGCGAATAACTAGAACGGCCTAGGCGAAAAGTACGTGCACCGTTGTAATCGGGCGAGTTTCTACTTTCCGATGCAACAGAAATTTTGCGGATTGGTCAATCCGTTCGCGAGATATGGCAGTTTGGAGGTAAGCAACGCTTGAGAAACTAAGAATTTTCGCAGTTCTGATGCTCGAAACGAATAACTATAACGGACTAGGGGAAAAGTACGCATACAGTTGTAATCGGGCGGGCTTCTACTCTCAGATGCAACAGAAATTTTGCGGATTGGTCAATCCGTTCGCGAGATATGGCAGTTTGGATGTAAGAAACGCTTGAGAAACTCAAAATTTTCGCAGTTCTGATGCTCGAAACGAATAACTAGAACGGTCTAGGGGAAAAGTACGCATACAGTTGTAATCGGGCGAGTTTCTACCTTCAGATGCAACAGAAATTTTGCGGATTGGTCAATCCGTTCGCGAGATATGGCAGTTTGGAGGTAAGAAACGCTTGAGAAACTCCAAATTTTCGCAGTTCTGATTCTCGAAACGAACAACTAGAACGGCCTAGGGGAAAAGTACGCATAATGTTGTAATCGGGCGAGTTTCTACTTTCAGATGCAACAGAAATTTTGCGGATTGGTCAATCCGTTCGCGAGATATGGCAGTTTGGAGGTAAGCAACGCTTGAGAAACTCAAAATTTTCGCAGTTCTGATTCTCGAAACGAATAACTAGAACGGCCTAGGGGAAAAGTACGTATACCGTTGTAATCGGGCGAGTTTCTACTTTCAGATGCAACAGAAATTTTGCGGATTGGTCAATCCGTTCGCGAGATATGGCAGTTTGGAGGTAAGAAACGCTTGAGAAACTCAAAATTGTCGCAGTTCTGAAGCTCGAAACGAACAACTAGAACGGCCTAGGGGAAAAGTACGCATAGTGTTGTAATCGGGCGAGTTTCTACTTTCAGATGCAACAGAAATTTTGCGGATTGGTCAATCCGTTCGCGAGATATGGCAGTTTGGAGGTAGGAAACGCTTGAGAAACTCAAAATTTTCACAGTTCTGATGCTCAAAACGAATAACCAGAACGGCCTAGGGGAAAAGTACGCATACCGTTGTAATCGGGCGAGTTTCTACTTTCAGATGCAACAGAAATTTTGCGGATTGGTCAATCCGTTCGCGAGATATGGCAGTTTGGATGTAAGAAACGCTTGAGAAACTCAAAATTTTCGCAGTTCTGTTTCTCGAAACGAATAACTAGAACGGTCTAGGGGAAAAGTACGCATACAGTTGTAATCGGGCGAGTTTCTACCTTCAGATGCAACAGAAATTTTGCGGATTGGTCAATCCGTTCGCGAGATATGGCAGTTTGGAGGTAAGAAACGCTTGAGAAAGTCCAAATTTTCGCAGTTCTGATGCTCGAAACGAACAACTAGAACGGCCTAGGGGAAAAGTACGCATAATGTTGTAATCGGGCGAGTTTCTGCTTTCAGATGCATCAGAAATTTTGCGGATTGGTCCATCCGTTCGCGAGATGTGGCAGTTTGTAGGTAAGAAACGCTTGAGAAACTCAAAATTTTCGCAGTTGTGAGGCTTGAAACGAACAACTAGAACGGCCTAGGGGAAAAGTACGCATACCGTTGTAATCGGGCGAGTTTCTGCTTTCAGATGCATCAGAAATTTTGCGGATTGGTGAATCCGTTCGCGAGATGTGGCAGTTTGGAGGTAAGAAACGCTTGAGAAACTCAAAATTTTCGCAGTTCTGATGCTCGAAACGAATAACTAGAAAGGCCTAGGGGAAAAGTACGCATACCGTTGTAATCGGGCGAGTTTCTACTTCCAGGTGCAACAGAAATTTTGAGGATTGGTCAATCCGTTCGCGAGATATGGCAGTTTGGAGGTAAGAAACGCTTGAGAAACTCAAAATTTTCGCAGTTCTGATGCTCGAAACGAATAACTAGAACGGCCTAGGGGAAAAGTACGTATACCGTTGTAATCGGGCGAGTTTCTACTTTCAGATGCAACAGAAATTTTGCGGATTGGTCAATCCGTTCGCGAGATATGGCAGTTTGGAGGTAAGAAACGCTTGAGAAACTCAAAATTTTCGCAGTTCTGAAGCTCGAAACGAACAACTAGAACGGCCTAGGGGAAAAGTACGCATAGTGTTGTAATCGGGCGAGTTTCTACTTTCAGATGCAACAGAAATTTTGCGGATTGGTCAATCCGTTCGCGAGATATGGCAGTTTGGAGGTAGGAAACGCTTGAGAAACTCAAAATTTTCACAGTTCTGATGCTCAAAACGAATAACCAGAACGGCCTAGGGGAAAAGTACGCATACCGTTGTAATCGGGCGAGTTTCTACTTTCAGATGCAACAGAAATTTTGCGGATTGGTCAATCCGTTCGCGAGATATGGCAGTTTGGATGTAAGAAACGCTTGAGAAACTCAAAATTTTCGCAGTTCTGTTGCTCGAAACGAATAACTAGAACGGTCTAGGGGAAAAGTACGCATACAGTTGTAATCGGGAGAGTTTCTACCTTCAGATGCAACAGAAATTTTGCGGATTGGTCAATCCGTTCGCGAGATATGGCAGTTTGGAGGTAAGAAACGCTTGAGAAACTCAAAATTTTCGCAGTTCTGATGCTCGAAGCGAATAACTAGAACGGCCTATGGGAAAAGTACGTATACCGTTGTAATCGGGCGAGTTTCTACTTTCAGATGCAACAGAAATTTTGCGGATTGGTCAATCCGTTCGCGAGATATGGCAGTTTGGAGGTAAGCAACGCTTGAGAAACTCAAAATTTTCGCAGTTCTGTTGCTCGAAACGAATAACTAGAACAGCCTAGGGGAAAAGTACGCATGCCGTTGTAATCGGGCGAGTTTCTACTTTCAGATGCAACAGAAATTTTGCGGATTGGTCAATCCGTTCGCGAGATATGGCAGTTTGGAGGTAAGAAACGCTTGAGAAATTCAAAATTTTCACAGTTCTGATGCTCTAAACGAATAACCAGAACGGCCTAGGGGAAAAGTACGCACACCGTTGTAATCGGGCGAGTTTCTACTTTCAGATGCAACAGAAGTTTTGCGGATTGGTCAATCCGTTCGCGAGATATGGCAGTTTGGAGGTAAGCAACGCCTGAGAAACTCAAAATTTTCGCAGTTCTGTTGCTCGAAACGAATAACTAGAACAGCCTAGGGGGAAAGTACGCATGCCGTTGTAATCGGGCGAGTTTCTACTTTCAGATGCAACAGAAATTCTGCGGATTGGTCAATCCGTTCGCGAGATATGGCAGTTTGGAAGTAAGAAACGCTTGAGGAATTCAAAATTTTCACAGTTCTGATGCTCGAAACGAATAACTAGAAAGTCCTAGGGGAAAAGTACGCATACCGTTGTAATCGGGCGAGTTTCTACTTCCAGGTGCAACAGAAATTTTGCGGATTGGTCAATCCGTTCGCGAGATATGGCAGTTTGGAGGTAAGAAACGCTTGAGAAACTCAAAATTTTCGCAGTTCTGATGCTCGAAACGAACAACTAGAACGGCCTAGGGGAAAAGTACGCATAGTGTTGTAATCGGGCGAGTTTCTACCTTCAGATGCAACAGAAATTTTGCGGATTGGTCAATCCGTTCGCGAGATATGGCAGTTTGGAAGTAAGAAACGCTTGAGATACTCAAAATTTTCGCAGTTCTGATGCTCGAAGCGAATAACTAGAACGGCCTATGGGAAAAGTACGTATACCGTTGTAATCGGGCGAGTTTCTACTTTCAGATGCAACAGAAATTTTGGGGATTGGTTAATCCGTTCGCGAGATATGGCAGTTTGGAGGTAAGCAACGCTTGAGAAACTCAAAATTTTCGCAGTTCTGTTGCTCGAAACGAATAACTAGAACGGCCTAGGGGAAAAGTACGTATACCGTTGTAATCGGGCGAGTTTCTACTTTCAGATGCAACAGAAATTTTGCGGATTGGTCAATCCGTTCGCGAGATATGGCAGTTTGGAGGTAAGCAACGCTTGAGAAACTCAAAATTTTCGCAGTTCTGTTGCTCGAAACGAATAACTAGAACGGCCTAGGGGAAAAGTACGCATACAGTTTTAATCGGGCGAGTTTCCAATTTCAGATGCAACAGAAATTTTGCGGATTGGTCAATCCGTTCGCGAGATATGGCAGTTTGGAAGTAAGAAACGCTTGAGAAACTCAAAATTTTCGCAGTTCTGATGCTCGAAACGAACAACTAGAACGGCCTAGGGGAAAAGTACGCATAGTGTTGTAATCGGGCGAGTTTCTACCTTCAGATGCAACAGAAATTTTGCGGATTGGTCAATCCGTTCGCGAGATATGGCAGTTTGGAAGTAAGAAACGCTTGAGATACTCAAAATTTTCGCAGTTCTGATGCTCGAAGCGAATAACTAGAACGGCCTAGGCGAAAAGTACGTACACCGTTGTAATCGGGCGAGTTTCTACTTTCAGATGCAACAGAAATTTTGCGGATTGGTCAATCAGTTCGCGAGATATGGCAGTTTGGAGGTAAGCAACGCTTGAGAAACTAAGAATTTTCGCAGTTCTGATGCTCGAAACGAATAACTATAACGGACTAGGGGAAAAGTACGCATACAGTTGTAATCGGGCGGGTTTCTACTCTCAGATGCAACAGAAATTTTGCGGATTGGTCAATCCGTTCGCGAGATATGGCAGTTTGGATGTAAGAAACGCTTGAGAAACTCAAAATTTTCGCAGTTCTGATGCTCGAAACGAACAACTAGAACGGCCTAGGGGAAAAGTACGCATAGTGTTGTAATCGAGCGAGTTTCTACTTTCAGATGCAACAGAAATTTTGCGGATTGGTCAATCCGTTCGCGAGATATGGCAGTTTGGAGGTAAGAAACGCTTGAGAAACTCAAAATTTTCACAGTTCTGATGCTCAAAACGAATAACCAGAACGGCCTAGGGGAAAAGTACGCATACCGTTGTAATCGGGCGAGTTTCTACTTTCAGTTGCAACAGAAATTTTGCGGATTGGTCAATCCGTTCGCGAGATATGGCAGTTTGGAGGTAAGAAACGCTTGAGAAACTCAAAATTTTCGCAGTTCTGATGCTCGAAACGAATAACTAGAACGGTCTAGGGGAAAAGTACGCATACAGTTGTAATCGGGCGAGTTTCTACCTTCAGATGCAACAGAAATTTTGCGGATTGGTCAATCCGTTCGCGAGATATGGCAGTTTGGAGGTAAGAAACGCTTGAGAAACTCCAAATTTTCGCAGTTCTGATGCTCGAAACGAACAACTAGAACGGCCTAGAGGAAAAGTACGCATAATGTTGTAATCGGGCGAGTTTCTACTTTCAGATGCAACAGAAATTTTGCGGATTGGTCAATCCGTTCGCGAGATATGGCAGTTTGGAGGTAAGCAACGCTTGAGAAACTCAAAATTTTCGCAGTTCTGTTGCTCGAAACGAATAACCAGAACAGCCTAGAGGAAAAGTACGCATGCCGTTGTAATCGGGCGAGTTTCTACTTTCAGATGCAACAGAAATTTTGCGGATTGGTCAATCCGTTCGCGAGATATGGCAGTTTGGAGGTAAGAAATGCTTGAGAAACTCAAAATTTTCGCAGTTCTAATGCTCGAAGCGAATAACTAGAACGGCCTAGGGGAAAAGTACGGATACCGTTGTAATCGGGCGAGTTTCTGCTTTCAGATGCATCAGAAATTTTGCGGATTGGTCAATCCTTTCGCGAGATGTGGCAGTTTGGAGGTAAGAAACGCTTGAGAAACTCAAAATTTTCGCAGTTTTGATGCTCGAAACGAATAACTAGAACGGCCTAGGGGAAAAGTACGTATACCGTTGTAATCGGGCGAGTTTCTACTTTCAGATGCAACAGAAATTTTGCGGATTGGTCAATCCGTTCGCGAGATATGGCAGTTTGGAGGTAAGCAACGCTTGAGAAACTCAAAACTTTCGCAGTTCTGTTGCTCGAAACGAATAACTAGAACGGCCTAGGGGAAAAGTACGTATACCGTTGTAATCGGGCGAGTTTCTACTTTCAGATGCAACAGAAATTTTGCGGATTGGTCAATCCGTTCGCGAGATATGGCAGTTTGGAGGTAAGCAACGCTTGAGAAACTCAAAATTTTCGCAGTTCTGTTGCTCGAAACGAATAACTAGAACGGCCTAGGGGAAAAGTACGCATACAGTTTTAATCGGGCGAGTTTCCAATTTCAGATGCAACAGAAATTTTGCGGATTGGTCAATCCGTTCGCGAGATATGGCAGTTTGGAAGTAAGAAACGCTTGAGAAACTCAAAATTTTCGCAGTTCTGATGATCGAAACGAATTACTAGGGCGGCCTAGGGGAAAAGTACGCATACCGTTGTAATCGGGCGAGTTTCTACCTTCAGATGCAACAGAAATTTTGCGGATTGGTCAATCCGTTCGCGAGATATGGCAGTTTGGAAGTAAGAAACGCTTGAGATACTCAAAATTTTCGCAGTTCTGATGCTCGAAACGAATAACTAGAACGGCCTAGGGGAAAAGTACGCATACCGTTGTAATCGGGCGAGTTTCTACCTTCAGATGCAACAGAAATTTTGCGGATTGGTCAATCTGTTCCCGAGATATGGCAGTTTGGAAGTAAGAAACGCTTGAGAAACTCAAAATTTTCGCAGTTGTGATGCTGGAAACGAATAACTAGAACGGCCTAGGGGAAAAGTGCGCATAGTGTTGTAATCGGGCGAGTTTCTACGTTCAGATGCAACAGAAATTTTGCGGATTGGACAATCCGTTCGCGAGATATGGCAGTTTGGAGGTAAGAAACGCTTGTGGAATTCAAAATTTTCACAGTTCTGATGCTCGAAACGAATAACTAGAAAGTCCTAGGGGAAAAGTACGCATACGGTTGTAATCGGGCGAGTTTCTACTTCCAGGTGCAACAGAAATTTTGCGGATTGGTCAATCTGTTCGCGAGATATGGCAGTTTGGAGGTAAGAAACGCTTGAGAAACTCAAAATTTTCGCAATTCTGATGCTCGAAACGAATAACTAGAACGGTCTAGGGGAAAAGTACGCATACAGTTGTAATCGGGCGAGTGTCTACCTTCAGATGCAACAGAAATTTTGCGGATTGGTCAATCCGTTCGCGAGATATGGCAGTTTGGAGGTAAGAAACGCTTGAGAAACTCCAAATTTTCGCAGTTCTGATGCTCGAAACGAACAACTAGAACGGCCTAGGGGAAAAGTACGCATAATGTTGTAATCGGGCGAGTTTCTACTTTCAGATGCAACAGAAATTTTGCGGATTGGTCAATCCGTTCGCGAGATATGGCAGTTTGGAGGTAAGCAACGCTTGAGAAACTCAAAATTTTCGCAGTTCTGTTGCTCGAAACGAATAACTAGAACAGCCTAGAGGAAAAGTACGCATGCCGTTGTAATCGGGCGAGTTTCTACTTTCAGATGCAACAGAAATTTTGCGGATTGGTCAATCCGTTCGCGAGATATGGCAGTTTGGAGGTAAGAAACGCTTGAGATACTCAAAATTTTCGCAGTTCTGATGCTCGAAACGAATAACTAGAACGGCCTAGGGGAAAAGTACGCATACCGTTGTAATCGGGCGAGTTTCTACCTTCAGATGCAACAGAAATTTTGCGGATTGGTCAATCTGTTCGCGAGATATGGCAGTTTGGAAGTAAGAAACGCTTGAGAAACTCAAAATTTTCGCAGTTCTGATGCTCGAAGCGAATAACTAGAACGGCCTAGACGAAAAGTACGTACACCGTTGTAATCGGGCGAGTTTCTACTTTCAGATGCAACAGAAATTTTGCGGATTGGTCAATCCGTTCGCGAGATATGGCAGTTTGGAGGTAAGCAACGCTTGAGAAACTAAGAATTTTCGCAGTTCTGATGCTCGAAACGAATAACTATAACGGACTAGGGGAAAAGTACGCATACAGTTGTAATCGGGCGGGTTTCTACTCTCAGATGCAACAGAAATTTTGCGGATTGGTCAATCCGTTCGCGAGATATGGCAGTTTGGATGTAAGAAACGCTTGAGAAACTCAAAATTTTCGCAGTTCTGATGCTCGAAACGAACAACTAGAACGGCCTAGGGGAAAAGTACGCATAGTGTTGTAATCGGGCGAGTTTCTACTTTCAGATGCAACAGAAATTTTGCGGATTGGTCAATCCGTTCGCGAGATATGGCAGTTTGGAGGTAAGAAACGCTTGAGAAACTCAAAATTTTCACAGTTCTGATGCTCAAAACGAATAACCAGAACGGCCTAGGGGAAAAGTACGCATACCGTTGTAATCGGGCGAGTTTCTACGTTCAGATGCAACAGAAATTTTGCGGATTGGTCAATCCGTTCGCAAGATATGGCAGTTTGGAAGTAAGAAACGCTTGAGAAACTCAAAATTTTCGCAGTTCTGATGATCGAAACGAATTACTAGGGCGGCCTAGGGGAAAAGTACGCATACCGTTGTAATCGGGCGAGTTTCTACCTTCAGATGCAACAGAAATTTTGCGGATTGGTCAATCCGTTCGCGAGATATGGCAGTTTGGAAGTAAGAAACGCTTGAGATACTCAAAATTTTCGCAGTTCTGATGCTCGAAACGAATAACTAGAACGGCCTAGGGGAAAAGTACGCATACCGTTGTAATCGGGCGAGTTTCTACCTTCAGATGCAACAGAAATTTTGCGGATTGGTCAATCTGTTCGCGAGATATGGCAGTTTGGAAGTAAGAAACGCTTGAGAAACTCAAAATTTTCGCAGTTGTGATGCTTGAAACGAATAACTAGAACGGCCTAGGGGAAAAGTACGCATACCGTTGTAATCGGGCGAGTTTCTACTTTCAGATGCAACAGAAATTTTGCGGATTGGTCAATCCGTTCGCGAGGTATGGCAGTTTGGAGGTAAGAAACGCTTGAGAAATTCAAAATTTTCACAGTTCTGATGCTCTAAACGAATAACGAGAACGGCCTAGGGGAAAAGTACGCACACCGTTGTAATCGGGCGAGTTTCTACTTTCAGATGCAACAGAAGTTTTGCGGATTGGTCAATCCGTTCGCGAGATATGGCAGTTTGGAGGTAAGAAACGCTTGAGAAACTCAAAATTTTCGCAGTTCTGATGCTCGAAACGAATAACTAGAAAGGCCTAGGGGAAAAGTACGCATACCGTTGTTGTCGGGCGAGTTTCTACTTCCAGGTGCAACAGAAATTTTGCGGATTGGTCAATCCGTTCGCGAGATATGGCAGTTTGGAGGTAAGAAACGCTTGAGAAACTCAAAATTATCGTAGTTCTGATGCTCGAAACGAATAACTAGAACGGCCTAGGGGAAAAGTACGTATACCGTTGTAATCGGGCGAGTTTCTACTTTCAGATGCAACAGAAATTTTGCGGATTGGTCAATCCGTTCGCGAGATATGGCAGTTTGGAAGTAAGAAACGCTTGAGATACTAAAAATTTTCGCAGTTCTGATGCTCGAAACGAATAACTAGAACGGCCTAGGGGAAAAGTACGCATACCGTTGTAATCGGGCGAGTTTCTACCTTCAGATGCAACAGAAATTTTGCGGATTGGTCAATCTGTTCGCGAGATATGGCAGTTTGGAAGTAAGAAACGCTTGAGAAACTCAAAATTTTCGCAGTTCTGATGCTCGAAGCGAATAACTAGAACGGCCTAGGCGAAAAGTACGTACACCGTTGTAATCGGGCGAGTTTCTACTTTCAGATGCAACAGAAATTTTGCGGATTGGTCAATCCGTTCGCGAGATATGGCAGTTTGGAGGTAAGCAACGCTTGAGAAACTCAAAATTTTCGCAGTTCTGATGCTCGAAACGAACAACTAGAACGGCCTAGGGGAAAAGTACGCATAGTGTTGTAATCGGGCGAGTTTCTACTTTCAGATGCAACAGAAATTTTGCGGATTGGTCAATCCGTTCGCGAGATATGGCAGTTTGGAGGTAAGAAACGCTTGAGAAACTCCAAATTTTCGCAGTTCTGATGCTCGAAACGAACAACTAGAACGGCCTAGGGGAAAAGTACGCATAATGTTGTAATCGGGCGAGTTTCTACTTTCAGATGCAACAGAAATTTTGCGGATTGGTCAATCCGTTCGCGAGATATGGCAGTTTGGAGGTAAGCAACGCTTGAGAAACTCAAAATTTTCGCAGTTCTGTTGCTCGAAACGAATAACTATAACGGACTAGGGGAAAAGTACGCATACAGTTGTAATCGGGCGGGTTTCTACTCTCAGATGCAACAGAAATTTTGCGGATTGGTCAATCCGTTCGCGAGATATGGCAGTTTGGATGTAAGAAACGCTTGAGAAACTCAAAATTTTCGCAGTTCTGATGCTCGAAACGAACAACTAGAACGGCCTAGGGGAAAAGTACGCATAGTGTTGTAATCGGGCGAGTTTCTACTTTCAGATGCAACAGAAATTTTGCGGATTGGTCAATCCGTTCGCGAGATATGGCAGTTTGGAGGTAAGAAACGCTTGAGAAACTCAAAATTTTCACAGTTCTGATGCTCAAAACGAATAACCAGAACGGCCTAGGGGAAAAGTACGCATACCGTTGTAATCGGGCGAGTTTCTACGTTCAGATGCAACAGAAATTTTGCGGATTGGTCAATCCGTTCGCGAGATATGGCAGTTTGGAGGTAAGCAACGCTTGAGAAACTCAAAATTTTCGCAGTTCTGTTGCTCGAAACGAATAACTAGAACGGCCTAGGGGAAAAGTACGCATACAGTTTTAATCGGGCGAGTTTCCAATTTCAGATGCAACAGAAATTTTGCGGATTGGTCAATCCGTTCGCGAGATATGGCAGTTTGGAAGTAAGAAACGCTTGAGAAACTCAAAATTTTCGCAGTTCTGATGATCGAAACGAATTACTAGGGCGGCCTAGGGGAAAAGTACGCATACCGTTGTAATCGGGCGAGTTTCTACCTTCAGATGCAACAGAAATTTTGCGGATTGGTCAATCCGTTCGCGAGATATGGCAGTTTGGAAGTAAGAAACGCTTGAGATACTCAAAATTTTCGCAGTTCTGATGCTCGAAACGAATAACTAGAACGGCCTAGGGGAAAAGTACGCATACCGTTGTAATCGGGCGAGTTTCTACCTTCAGATGCAACAGAAATTTTGCGGATTGGTCAATCTGTTCGCGAGATATGGCAGTTTGGAAGTAAGAAACGCTTGAGAAACTCAAAATTTTCGCAGTTGTGATGCTTGAAACGAATAACTAGAACGGCCTAGGGGAAAAGTACGCATACCGTTGTAATCGAGCGAGTTTCTACTTTCAGATGCAACAGAAATTTTGCGGATTGGTCAATCCGTTCGCGAGATATGGCAGTTTGGAGGTAAGCAACGCTTGAGAAACTCAAAATTTTCGCAGTTCTGTTGCTCGAAACGAATAACTAGAACAGCCTAGGGGAAAAGTACGCATGCCGTTTTAATCGGGCGAGTTTCTACGTTCAGATGCAACAGAAATTTTGCGGATTGGTCAATCCGTTCGCGAGATATGGCAGTTTGGAGGTAAGAAACGCTTGAGAAACTCAAAATTTTCGCAGTTCTGATGCTCGAAGCGAATAACTAGAACGGCCTATGGGAAAAGTACGTATACCGTTGTAATCGGGCGAGTTTCTACTTTCAGATGCAACAGAAATTTTGCGGATTGGTCAATCCGTTCGCGAGATATGGCAGTTTGGAGGTAAGAAACGCTTGAGAAACTCCAAATTTTCGCAGTTCTGATGCTCGAAACGAACAACTAGAACGGCCTAGGGGAAAAGTACGCATAATGTTGTAATCGGGCGAGTTTCTACTTTCAGATGCAACAGAAATTTTGCGGATTGGTCAATCCGTTCGCGAGATATGGCAGTTTGGAGGTAAGCAACGCTTGAGAAACTCAAAATTTTCGCAGTTCTGTTGCTCGAAACGAATAACTATAACGGACTAGGGGAAAAGTACGCATACAGTTGTAATCGGGCGGGTTTCTACTCTCAGATGCAACAGAAATTTTGCGGATTGGTCAATCCGTTCGCGAGATATGGCAGTTTGGATGTAAGAAACGCTTGAGAAACTCAAAATTTTCGCAGTTCTGATGCTCGAAACGAACAACTAGAACGGCCTAGGGGAAAAGTACGCATAGTGTTGTAATCGGGCGAGTTTCTACTTTCAGATGCAACAGAAATTTTGCGGATTGGTCAATCCGTTCGCGAGATATGGCAGTTTGGAGGTAAGCAACGCTTGAGAAACTCAAAATTTTCGCAGTTCTGTTGCTCGAAACGAATAACTAGAACGGCCTAGGGGAAAAGTACGCATACAGTTTTAATCGGGCGAGTTTCCAATTTCAGATGCAACAGAAATTTTGCGGATTGGTCAATCCGTTCGCGAGATATGGCAGTTTGGAAGTAAGAAACGCTTGAGAAACTCAAAATTTTCGCAGTTCTGATGATCGAAACGAATTACTAGGGCGGCCTAGGGGAAAAGTACGCATACCGTTGTAATCGGGCGAGTTTCTACCTTCAGATGCAACAGAAATTTTGCGGATTGGTCAATCCGTTCGCGAGATATGGCAGTTTGGAAGTAAGAAACGCTTGAGATACTCAAAATTTTCGCAGTTCTGATGCTCGAAACGAATAACTAGAACAGCCTAGGGGAAAAGTACGCATGCCGTTGTAATCGGGCGAGTTTCTACGTTCAGATGCAACAGAAATTTTGCGGATTGGTCAATCCGTTCGCGAGATATGGCAGTTTGGAGGTAAGAAACGCTTGAGGAAATCAAAATTTTCACAGTTCTGATGCTCGAAACGAATAACTAGAAAGTCCTAGGGGAAAAGTACTCATACCGTTGTAATCGGGCGAGTTTCTACTTCCAGGTGCAACAGAAATTTTGCGGATTGGTCAATCCGTTCGCGAGATATGGCAGTTTGGAGGTAAGAAACGCTTGAGAAACTCAAAATTTTCGCAGTTCTGATGCTCGAAACGAATAACTAGAACGGCCTAGGGGAAAAGTACGCACACCGTTGTAATCGGGCGAGTTTCTACTTTCAGATGCAACAGAAATTTTGCGAATTGGTCAATTCGTTCGCGAGATATGGCAGTTTGGAGGTAAGAAACGCTTGAGAAACTAAGAATTTTCGCAGTTCTGATGCTCGAAACGAATAACTATAACGGACTAGGGGAAAAGTACGCATACAGTTGTAATCGGGCGGGTTTCAACTCTCAGATGCAACAGAAATTTTGCGGATTGGTCAATCCGGTCGCGAGATATGGCAGTTTGGAGGTTAGAAACGCTTGAGAAACTCAAAATTTTCGCAGTTCTGATGCTCGAAGCGAATAACTAGAACGGCCTATGGGAAAAGTACGTATACCGTTGTAATCGGGCGAGTTTCTACTTTCAGATGCAACAGAAATTTTGCGGATTGGTCAATCCGTTCGCGAGATATGGCAGTTTGGAGGTAAGAAACGCTTGAGAAATTCAAAATTTTCACAGTTCTGATGCTCTAAACGAATAACGAGAACGGCCTAGGGGAAAAGTACGCACACCGTTGTAATCGGGCGAGTTTCTACTTTCAGATGCAACAGAAGTTTTGCGGATTGGTCAATCCGTTCGCGAGATATGGCAGTTTGGAGGTAAGAAACGCTTGAGAAACTCAAAATTTTCGCAGTTCTGATGCTCGAAACGAATAACTAGAAAGGCCTAGGGGAAAAGTACGCATACCGTTGTTGTCGGGCGAGTTTCTACTTCCAGGTGCAACAGAAATTTTGCGGATTGGTCAATCCGTTCGCGAGGTATGGCAGTTTGGGGGTAAGAAACGCTTGAGAAACTCAAAATTATCGTAGTTCTGATGCTCGAAACGTATAACTAGAACGGCCTAGGGGAAAAGTACGTATACTGTTGTAATCGGGCGAGTTTCTACTTTCAGATGCAACAGAAATTTTGCGGATTGGTCAATCCGTTCGCGAGATATGGCAGTTTGGAAGTAAGAAACGCTTGAGATACTCAAAATTTTCGCAGTTCTGATGCTCGAAACGAATAACTAGAACGGCCTAGGGGAAAAGTACGCATACCGTTGTAATCGGGCGAGTTTCTACCTTCAGATGCAACAGAAATTTTGCGGATTGGTCAATCTGTTCGCGAGATATGGCAGTTTGGAAGTAAGAAACGCTTGAGAAACTCAAAATTTTCGCAGTTCTGATGCTCGAAGCGAATAACTAGAACGGCCTAGGCGAAAAGTACGTACACCGTTGTAATCGGGCGAGTTTCTACTTTCAGATGCAACAGAAATTTTGCGGATTGGTCAATCCGTTCGCGAGATATGGCAGTTTGGAGGTAAGCAACGCTTGAGAAACTCAAAATTTTCGCAGTTCTGATGCTCGAAACGAACAACTAGAACGGCCTAGGGGAAAAGTACGCATAGTGTTGTAATCGGGCGAGTTTCTACCTTCAGATGCAACAGAAATTTTGCGGATTGGTCAATCCGTTCGCGAGATATGGCAGTTTGGAGGTAAGAAACGCTTGAGAAACTCCAAATTTTCGCAGTTCTGATGCTCGAAACGAACAACTAGAACGGCCTAGGGGAAAAGTACGCATAATGTTGTAATCGGGCGAGTTTCTACTTTCAGATGCAACAGAAATTTTGCGGATTGGTCAATCCGTTCGCGAGATATGGCAGTTTGGAGGTAAGCAACGCTTGAGAAACTCAAAATTTTCGCAGTTCTGTTGCTCGAAACGAATAACTAGAACAGCCTAGAGGAAAAGTACGCATGCCGTTGTAATCGGGCGAGTTTCTACTTTCAGATGCAACAGAAATTTTGCGGATTGGTCAATCCGTTCGCGAGATATGGCAGTTTGGAGGTAAGAAACGCTTGAGATACTCAAAATTTTCGCAGTTCTGATGCTCGAAACGAATAACTAGAACGGCCTAGGGGAAAAGTACGCATACCGTTGTAATCGGGCGAGTTTCTACCTTCAGATGCAACAGAAATTTTGCGGATTGGTCAATCTGTTCGCGAGATATGGCAGTTTGGAAGTAAGAAACGCTTGAGAAACTCAAAATTTTCGCAGTTCTGATGCTCGAAGCGAATAACTAGAACGGCCTAGGCGAAAAGTACGTACACCGTTGTAATCGGGCGAGTTTCTACTTTCAAATGCAACAGAAATTTTGCGGATTGGTCAATCCGTTCGCGAGATATGGCAGTTTGGAGGTAAGCAACGCTTGAGAAACTAAGAATTTTCGCAGTTCTGATGCTCGAAACGAATAACTATAACGGACTAGGGGAAAAGTACGCATACAGTTGTAATCGGGCGGGTTTCTACTCTCAGATGCAACAGAAATTTTGCGGATTGGTCAATCCGTTCGCGAGATATGGCAGTTTGGATGTAAGAAACGCTTGAGAAACTCAAAATTTTCGCAGTTCTGATGCTCGAAACGAACAACTAGAACGGCCTAGGGGAAAAGTACGCATAGTGTTGTAATCGGGCGAGTTTCTACTTTCAGATGCAACAGAAATTTTGCGGATTGGTCAATCCGTTCGCGAGATATGGCAGTTTGGAGGTAAGAAACGCTTGAGAAACTCAAAATTTTCACAGTTCTGATGCTCAAAACGAATAACCAGAACGGCCTAGGGGAAAAGTACGCATACCGTTGTAATCGGGCGAGTTTCTACTTTCAGTTGCAACAGAAATTTTGCGGATTGGTCAATCCGTTCGCGAGATATGGCAGTTTGGAGGTAAGAAACGCTTGAGAAACTCCAAATTTTCGCAGTTCTGATGCTCGAAACGAACAACTAGAACGGCCTAGGGGAAAAGTACGCATAATGTTGTAATCGGGCGAGTTTCTACTTTCAGATGCAACAGAAATTTTGCGGATTGG
The DNA here is from genome assembly GCF_051014685.1 of Ptiloglossa arizonensis. Lineage (NCBI taxonomy): Eukaryota > Metazoa > Arthropoda > Insecta > Hymenoptera > Colletidae > Ptiloglossa > Ptiloglossa arizonensis. Next base: position 64,252 of record NW_027479580.1, read on the forward strand.
TCAATCCGTTCGCGAGATATGGCAGTTTGGAGGTAAGAAACGCTTGAGATACTCAAAATTTTCGCAGTTCTGATGCTCGAAACGAATAACTATAACGGACTAGGGGAAAAGTACGCATACAGTTGTAATCGGGCGGGTTTCTACTCTCAGATGCAACAGAAATTTTGCGGATTGGTCAATCCGTTCGCGAGATATGGCAGTTTGGATGTAAGAAACGCTTGAGAAACTCAAAATTTTCGCAGTTCTGATGCTCGAAACGAACAACTAGAACGGCCTAGGGGAAAAGTACGCATAGTGTTGTAATCGGGCGAGTTTCTACTTTCAGATGCAACAGAAATTTTGCGGATTGGTCAATCCGTTCGCGAGATATGGCAGTTTGGAGGTAAGAAACGCTTGAGAAACTCAAAATTTTCACAGTTCTGATGCTCAAAACGAATAACCAGAACGGCCTAGGGGAAAAGTACGCATACCGTTGTAATCGGGCGAGTTTCTACTTTCAGTTGCAACAGAAATTTTGCGGATTGGTCAATCCGTTCGCGAGATATGGCAGTTTGGAGGTAAGAAACGCTTGAGAAACTCCAAATTTTCGCAGTTCTGATGCTCGAAACGAACAACTAGAACGGCCTAGGGGAAAAGTACGCATAATGTTGTAATCGGGCGAGTTTCTACTTTCAGATGCAACAGAAATTTTGCGGATTGGTCAATCCGTTCGCGAGATATGGCAGTTTGGAGGTAAGAAACGCTTGAGATACTCAAAATTTTCGCAGTTCTGATGCTCGAAACGAATAACTAGAACGGCCTAGGGGAAAAGTACGCATACCGTTGTAATCGGGCGAGTTTCTACCTTCAGATGCAACAGAAATTTTGCGGATTGGTCAATCTGTTCGCGAGATATGGCAGTTTGGAAGTAAGAAACGCTTGAGAAACTCAAAATTTTCGCAGTTCTGATGCTCGAAGCGAATAACTAGAACGGCCTAGGCGAAAAGTACGTGCACCGTTGTAATCGGGCGAGTTTCTACTTTCCGATGCAACAGAAATTTTGCGGATTGGTCAATCCGTTCGCGAGATATGGCAGTTTGGAGGTAAGCAACGCTTGAGAAACTAAGAATTTTCGCAGTTCTGATGCTCGAAACGAATAACTATAACGGACTAGGGGAAAAGTACGCATACAGTTGTAATCGGGCGGGCTTCTACTCTCAGATGCAACAGAAATTTTGCGGATTGGTCAATCCGTTCGCGAGATATGGCAGTTTGGATGTAAGAAACGCTTGAGAAACTCAAAATTTTCGCAGTTCTGATGCTCGAAACGAATAACTAGAACGGTCTAGGGGAAAAGTACGCATACAGTTGTAATCGGGCGAGTTTCTACCTTCAGATGCAACAGAAATTTTGCGGATTGGTCAATCCGTTCGCGAGATATGGCAGTTTGGAGGTAAGAAACGCTTGAGAAAGTCCAAATTTTCGCAGTTCTGATGCTCGAAACGAATAACTAGAACGGCCTAGGGGAAAAGTAGGCACAGTGTTGTAATCGGGCGAGTTTCTACTTTCAGATGCAACAGAAATTGTGCGGATTGGTCAATCTGTTCGCGAGATATGGCAGTTTGGAAGTAAGAAACGCTTGAGAAACTCAAAATTTTCGCAGTTGTGATGCTTGAAACGAATAACTAGAACGGCCTAGGGGAAAAGTACGCATACCGTTGTAATCGGGCGAGTTTCTACCTTCAGATGCAACAGAAATTTTGCGGATTGGTCAATCCGTTCGCGAGATATGGCAGTTTGGAGGTAAGAAACGCTTGAGAAACTCAAAATTGTCGCAGTTCTGAAGCTCGAAACGAACAACTAGAACGGCCTAGGGGAAAAGTACGCATACCGTTGTAATCGGGCGAGTTTCTACCTTCAGATGCAACAGAAATTTTGCGGATTGGTCAATCCGTTCGCGAGATATGGCAGTTTGGAGGTAAGAAACGCTTGAGAAACTCAAAATTGTCGCAGTTCTGAAGCTCGAAACGAACAACTAGAACGGCCTAGGGGAAAAGTACGCATAGTGTTGTAATCGGGCGAGTTTCTACTTTCAGATGCAACAGAAATTTTGCGGATTGGTCAATCCGTTCGCGAGATATGGCAGTTTGGAGGTAAGCAACGCTTGAGAAACTCAAAATTTTCGCAGTTCTATTGCTCGAAACGAATAACTAGAACGGCCTAGGGGAAAAGTACGCATACAGTTTTAATCGGGCGAGTTTCCAATTTCAGATGCAACAGAAATTTTGCGGACTGGTCAATCCGTTCGCGAGATATGGCAGTTTGGAAGTAAGAAACGCTTGAGAAACTCAAAATTTTCGCAGTTCTGCTGATCGAAACGAATTACTAGGGCGGCCTAGGGGAAAAGTACGCATACCGTTGTAATCGGGCGAGTTTCTACCTTCAGATGCAACAGAAATTTTGCGGATTGGTCAATCTGTTCGCGAGATATGGCAGTTTGGAAGTAAGAAACGCTTGAGAAACTCAAAATTTTCGCAGTTGTGATGCTTGAAACGAATAACTAGAACGGCCTAGGGGAAAAGTACGCATACCGTTGTAATCGGGCGAGTTTCTACTTCCAGGTGCAACAGAAATTTTGCGGATTGGTCAATCCGTTCGCGAGATATGGCAGTTTGGAGGTAAGAAACGCTTGAGAAACTCAAAATTATCGCAGTTCTGATGCTCGAAACGAATAACTAGAACGGCCTAGGGGAAAAGTACGCACACCGTTGTAATCGGGCGAGTTTCTACTTTCAGATGCAACAGAAGTTTTGCGGATTGGTCAATCCGTTCGCGAGACATGGCAGTTTGGAGGTAAGAAACGCTTGAGAAACTCAAAATTTTCGCAGTTGTGATGCTTGAAACGAATAACTAGAACGGCCTAGGGGAAAAGTACGCATACCGTTGTAATCGGGCGAGTTTCTACCTTCAGATGCAACAGAAATTTTGCGGATTGGTCAATCCGTTCGCGAGATATGGCAGTTTGGAGGTAAGAAACGCTTGAGAAACTCAAAATTATCGCAGTTCTGATGCTCGAAACGAATAACTAGAACGGCCTAGGGGAAAAGTACGTATACCGTTGTAATCGGGCGAGTTTCTACTTTCAGATGCAACAGAAATTTTGCGGATTGGTCAATCCGTTCGCGAGATATGGCAGTTTGGAAGTAAGAAACGCTTGAGATACTCAAAATTTTCGCAGTTCTGATGCTCGAAACGAATAACTAGAACGGCCTAGGGGAAAAGTACGCATACCGTTGTAATCGGGCGAGTTTCTACCTTCAGATGCAACAGAAATTTTGCGGATTGGTCAATCTGTTCGCGAGATATGGCAGTTTGGAAGTAAGAAACGCTTGAGAAACTCAAAATTTTCGCAGTTCTGATGCTCGAAGCGAATAACTAGAACGGCCTAGGCGAAAAGTACGTACACCGTTGTAATCGGGCGAGTTTCTACTTTCAGATGCAACAGAAATTTTGCGGATTGGTCAATCAGTTCGCGATATATGGCAGTTTGGAGGTAAGCAACGCTTGAGAAACTAAGAATTTTCGCAGTTCTGATGCTCGAAACGAATAACTATAACGGACTAGGGGAAAAGTACGCATACAGTTGTAATCGGGCGGGTTTCTACTCTCAGATGCAACAGAAATTTTGCGGATTGGTCAATCCGTTCGCGAGATATGGCAGTTTGGATGTAAGAAACGCTTGAGAAACTCAAAATTTTCCTAGTTCTGATGCTCGAAACGAACAACTAGAACGGCCTAGGGGAAAAGTACGCATAGTGTTGTAATCGGGCGAGTTTCTACTTTCAGATGCAACAGAAATTTTGCGGATTGGTCAATCCGTTCGCGAGATATGGCAGTTTGGAGGTAAGAAACGCTTGAGAAACTCAAAATTTTCACAGTTCTGATGCTCAAAACGAATAACCAGAACGGCCTAGGGGAAAAGTACGCATACCGTTGTAATCGGGCGAGTTTCTACTTTCAGTTGCAACAGAAATTTTGCGGATTGGTCAATCCGTTCGCGAGATATGGCAGTTTGGAGGTAAGAAACGCTTGAGAAACTCAAAATTTTCGCAGTTCTGATGCTCGAAACGAATAACTAGAACGGTCTAGGGGAAAAGTACGCATACAGTTGTAATCGGGCGAGTTTCTACCTTCAGATGCAACAGAAATTTTGCGGATTGGTCAATCCGTTCGCGAGATATGGCAGTTTGGAGGTAAGAAACGCTTTAGAAACTCCAAATTTTCGCAGTTCTGATGCTCGAAACGAACAACTAGAACGGCCTAGGGGAAAAGTACGCATAATGTTGTAATCGGGCGAGTTTCTACTTTCAGATGCAACAGAAATTTTGCGGATTGGTCAATCCGTTCGCGAGATATGGCAGTTTGGAGGTAAGCAACGCTTGAGAAACTCAAAATTTTCGCAGTTCTGTTGCTCGAAACGAATAACCAGAACAGCCTAGAGGAAAAGTACGCATGCCGTTGTAATCGGGCGAGTTTCTACTTTCAGATGCAACAGAAATTTTGCGGATTGGTCAATCCGTTCGCGAGATATGGCAGTTTGGAGGTAAGAAATGCTTGAGAAACTCAAAATTTTCGCAGTTCTGATGCTCGAAGCGAATAACTAGAACGGCCTAGGGGAAAAGTACGGATACCGTTGTAATCGGGCGAGTTTCTGCTTTCAGATGCATCAGAAATTTTGCGGATTGGTCAATCCTTTCGCGAGATGTGGCAGTTTGGAGGTAAGAAACGCTTGAGAAACTCAAAATTTTCGCAGTTTTGATGCTCGAAACGAATAACTAGAACGGCCTAGGGGAAAAGTACGTATACCGTTGTAATCGGGCGAGTTTCTACTTTCAGATGCAACAGAAATTTTGCGGATTGGTCAATCCGTTCGCGAGATATGGCAGTTTGGAGGTAAGCAACGCTTGAGAAACTCAAAACTTTCGCAGTTCTGTTGCTCGAAACGAATAACTAGAACGGCCTAGGGGAAAAGTACGTATACCGTTGTAATCGGGCGAGTTTCTACTTTCAGATGCAACAGAAATTTTGCGGATTGGTCAATCCGTTCGCGAGATATGGCAGTTTGGAGGTAAGCAACGCTTGAGAAACTCAAAATTTTCGCAGTTCTGTTGCTCGAAACGAATAACTAGAACGGCCTAGGGGAAAAGTACGCATACAGTTTTAATCGGGCGAGTTTCCAATTTCAGATGCAACAGAAATTTTGCGGATTGGTCAATCCGTTCGCGAGATATGGCAGTTTGGAAGTAAGAAACGCTTGAGAAACTCAAAATTTTCGCAGTTCTGATGCTCGAAACGAACAACTAGAACGGCCTAGGGGAAAAGTACGCATAGTGTTGTAATCGGGCGAGTTTCTACCTTCAGATGCAACAGAAATTTTGCGGATTGGTCAATCCGTTCGCGAGATATGGCAGTTTGGATGTAAGAAACGCTTGAGAAACTCAAAATTTTCCTAGTTCTGATGCTCGAAACGAACAACTAGAACGGCCTAGGGGAAAAGTACGCATAGTGTTGTAATCGGGCGAGTTTCTACTTTCAGATGCAACAGAAATTTTGCGGATTGGTCAATCCGTTCGCGAGATATGGCAGTTTGGAGGTAAGAAACGCTTGAGAAACTCAAAATTTTCACAGTTCTGATGCTCAAAACGAATAACCAGAACGGCCTAGGGGAAAAGTACGCATACCGTTGTAATCGGGCGAGTTTCTACTTTCAGTTGCAACAGAAATTTTGCGGATTGGTCAATCCGTTCGCGAGATATGGCAGTTTGGAGGTAAGAAACGCTTGAGAAACTCAAAATTTTCGCAGTTCTGATGCTCGAAACGAATAACTAGAACGGTCTAGGGGAAAAGTACGCATACAGTTGTAATCGGGCGAGTTTCTACCTTCAGATGCAACAGAAATTTTGCGGATTGGTCAATCCGTTCGCGAGATATGGCAGTTTGGAGGTAAGAAACGCTTTAGAAACTCCAAATTTTCGCAGTTCTGATGCTCGAAACGAACAACTAGAACGGCCTAGGGGAAAAGTACGCATAATGTTGTAATCGGGCGAGTTTCTACTTTCAGATGCAACAGAAATTTTGCGGATTGGTCAATCCGTTCGCGAGATATGGCAGTTTGGAGGTAAGCAACGCTTGAGAAACTCAAAATTTTCGCAGTTCTGTTGCTCGAAACGAATAACCAGAACAGCCTAGAGGAAAAGTACGCATGCCGTTGTAATCGGGCGAGTTTCTACTTTCAGATGCAACAGAAATTTTGCGGATTGGTCAATCCGTTCGCGAGATATGGCAGTTTGGAGGTAAGAAATGCTTGAGAAACTCAAAATTTTCGCAGTTCTGATGCTCGAAGCGAATAACTAGAACGGCCTAGGGGAAAAGTACGGATACCGTTGTAATCGGGCGAGTTTCTGCTTTCAGATGCATCAGAAATTTTGCGGATTGGTCAATCCTTTCGCGAGATGTGGCAGTTTGGAGGTAAGAAACGCTTGAGAAACTCAAAATTTTCGCAGTTTTGATGCTCGAAACGAATAACTAGAACGGCCTAGGGGAAAAGTACGTATACCGTTGTAATCGGGCGAGTTTCTACTTTCAGATGCAACAGAAATTTTGCGGATTGGTCAATCCGTTCGCGAGATATGGCAGTTTGGAGGTAAGCAACGCTTGAGAAACTCAAAACTTTCGCAGTTCTGTTGCTCGAAACGAATAACTAGAACGGCCTAGGGGAAAAGTACGTATACCGTTGTAATCGGGCGAGTTTCTACTTTCAGATGCAACAGAAATTTTGCGGATTGGTCAATCCGTTCGCGAGATATGGCAGTTTGGAGGTAAGCAACGCTTGAGAAACTCAAAATTTTCGCAGTTCTGTTGCTCGAAACGAATAACTAGAACGGCCTAGGGGAAAAGTACGCATACAGTTTTAATCGGGCGAGTTTCCAATTTCAGATGCAACAGAAATTTTGCGGATTGGTCAATCCGTTCGCGAGATATGGCAGTTTGGAAGTAAGAAACGCTTGAGAAACTCAAAATTTTCGCAGTTCTGATGCTCGAAACGAACAACTAGAACGGCCTAGGGGAAAAGTACGCATAGTGTTGTAATCGGGCGAGTTTCTACCTTCAGATGCAACAGAAATTTTGCGGATTGGTCAATCCGTTCGCGAGATATGGCAGTTTGGAAGTAAGAAACGCTTGAGATACTCAAAATTTTCGCAGTTCTGATGCTCGAAGCGAATAACTAGAACGGCCTAGGCGAAAAGTACGTACACCGTTGTAATCGGGCGAGTTTCTACTTTCAGATGCAACAGAAATTTTGCGGATTGGTGAATCAGTTCGCGAGATATGGCAGTTTGGAGGTAAGCAACGCTTGAGAAACTAAGAATTTTCGCAGTTCTGATGCTCGAAACGAATAACTATAACGGACTAGGGGAAAAGTACGCATACAGTTGTAATCGGGCGGGTTTCTACTCTCAGATGCAACAGAAATTTTGCGGATTGGTCAATCCGTTCGCGAGATATGGCAGTTTGGATGTAAGAAACGCTTGAGAAACTCAAAATTTTCGCAGTTCTGATGCTCGAAACGAACAACTAGAACGGCCTAGGGGAAAAGTACGCATAGTGTTGTAATCGAGCGAGTTTCTACTTTCAGATGCAACAGAAATTTTGCGGATTGGTCAATCCGTTCGCGAGATATGGCAGTTTGGAGGTAAGAAACGCTTGAGAAACTCAAAATTTTCACAGTTCTGATGCTCAAAACGAATAACCAGAACGGCCTAGGGGAAAAGTACGCATACCGTTGTAATCGGGCGAGTTTCTACTTTCAGTTGCAACAGAAATTTTGCGGATTGGTCAATCCGTTCGCGAGATATGGCAGTTTGGAGGTAAGAAACGCTTGAGAAACTCAAAATTTTCGCAGTTCTGATGCTCGAAACGAATAACTAGAACGGTCTAGGGGAAAAGTACGCATACAGTTGTAATCGGGCGAGTTTCTACCTTCAGATGCAACAGAAATTTTGCGGATTGGTCAATCCGTTCGCGAGATATGGCAGTTTGGAGGTAAGAAACGCTTGAGAAACTCCAAATTTTCGCAGTTCTGATGCTCGAAACGAACAACTAGAACGGCCTAGAGGAAAAGTACGCATAATGTTGTAATCGGGCGAGTTTCTACTTTCAGATGCAACAGAAATTTTGCGGATTGGTCAATCCGTTCGCGAGATATGGCAGTTTGGAGGTAAGCAACGCTTGAGAAACTCAAAATTTTCGCAGTTCTGTTGCTCGAAACGAATAACCAGAACAGCCTAGAGGAAAAGTACGCATGCCGTTGTAATCGGGCGAGTTTCTACTTTCAGATGCAACAGAAATTTTGCGGATTGGTCAATCCGTTCGCGAGATATGGCAGTTTGGAGGTAAGAAATGCTTGAGAAACTCAAAATTTTCGCAGTTCTAATGCTCGAAGCGAATAACTAGAACGGCCTAGGGGAAAAGTACGGATACCGTTGTAATCGGGCGAGTTTCTGCTTTCAGATGCATCAGAAATTTTGCGGATTGGTCAATCCTTTCGCGAGATGTGGCAGTTTGGAGGTAAGAAACGCTTGAGAAACTCAAAATTTTCGCAGTTTTGATGCTCGAAACGAATAACTAGAACGGCCTAGGGGAAAAGTACGCATACAGTTGTAATCGGGCGAGTTTCCACTTTCAGATGCAACAGAAATTTTGCGGATTGGTCAATCCGTTCGCGAGATATGGCAGTTTGGAGGTAAGCAACGCTTGAGAAACTCAAAATTTTCGCAGTTCTGATGCTCGACAAGCATAACTAGAACGGCCTAGGGGAAAAGTACGCATGCCGTTGTAATCGGGCGAGTTTCTACTTTCAGATGCAACAGAAATTTTGCGGATTGGTCAATCCGTTCGCGAGATATGGCAGTTTGGAGGTAAGAAACGCTTGAGGAATTCAAAATTTTCACAGTTCTGATGCTCTAAACGAATAACCAGAACGGTCTAGGGGAAAAGTACGAACACCGTTGTAATCGGGCGAGTTTCTACTTTCAGATGCAACAGAAATTTTGCGGATTGGTCAATCCGTTCGCGAGATATGGCAGTTTGGAGGTAAGAAACGCTTGAGAAACTCAAAATTTTCGCAGTTCTGATGCTCGAAACGAATAACTAGAAAGGCCTAGGGGAAAAGTACGCATACCGTTGTAATCGGGCGAGTTTCTGCTTTCAGATGCATCAGAAATTTTGCGGATTGGTCAATCCGTTCGGCAGATATGGCAGTTTGGAGGTAAGAAACGCTTGAGGAACTCAAAATTTTCGCAGTTCTGATGCTCGAAACGAATAACTAGAACGGCCTAGGGGAAAAGTACGCATACAGTTGTAATCGGGCGAGTTTCTACTTTCAGATGCAACAGAAATTTTGCGGATTGGACAATCCGTTAGCGAGATATGGCAGTTTGGAGGTAAAAAACGCTTGAGAAACTCAAAATTTTCGCAGTTCTGATGCTCGACAAGCATAACTAGAACGGCCTAGGGGAAAAGTACGCATGCCGTTGTAATCGGGCGAGTTTCTACTTTCAGATGCAACAGAAATTTTGCGGATTGGTCAATCCGTTAGCGAGATATGGCAGTTTGGAGGTAAGAAACGATTGAGAAATTCAAAATTTTCACAGTTCTGATGCTCTAAACGAATAACCAGAACGGCCTAGGGGAAAAGTACGAACACCGTTGTAATCGGGCGAGTTTCTACTTTCAGATGCAACAGAAATTTTGCGGATTGGTCTATCCGTTCGCGAGATATGGCAGTTTGGAGGTAAGAAACGCTTGAGAAACTCAAAATTTTCGCAGTTCTGATGCTCGAAACGAATAACTAGAAAGGCCTAGGGGAAAAGTACGCACACCGTTGTAATCGGGCGAGTTTCTGCTTTCAGATGCATCAGAAATTTTGCGGATTGGTCAATCCGTTCGCGAGATGTGGCAGTTTGGAGGTAAGAAACGCTTGAGAAACTCAAAATTTTCGCAGTTCTGATGCTCGAAACGAATAACTAGAACGGCCTAGGGGAAAAGTTCGCATACCGTTGTAATCGGGCGAGTTTCTACTTTCAGATGCAACAGAAATTTTGCGGATTGGTCAATCCGTTCGCGAGATATGGCAGTTTGGAGGTAAGCAACGCTTGAGAAACTCAAAATTTTCGCAGTTCTGATGCTCGAAACGAATAACTAGAAAGGCCTAGGGGAAAAGTACGCATACCTTTGTAATCGGGCGAGTTTCTACTTTCAGATGCAACAGAAATTTTGCGGATTGGTCAATCCGTTCGCGAGATATGACAGTTTGGAGGTAAGAAACGCTTGAGAAACTCAAAATTTTCGCAGTTCTGGTGCTCGAAACGAATAACTAGAATGGCCTAGGGGAAAAGTACGCATACCGTTGTAATCGGGCGAGTTTCTGCTTTCAGATGCATCAGAAATTTTGCGGATTGGTCAATCCGTTCGGCAGATATGGCAGTTTGGAGGTAAGAAACGCTTGAGAAACTCAAAATTTTCGCAGTTCTGATGCTCGAAACGAATAACTAGAAAGGCCTAGGGGAAAAGTACGCATACCGCTGTAATCGGGCGAGTTTCTACTTTCAGGTGCAACAGAAATTTTGCGGATTGGTCAATCCGTTCGCGAGATATGGCAGTTTGGAGGTAAGAAACGCTTGAGAAACTCAAAATTTTCGCAGTTCTGATGCTCGAAACGAATAACTAGAACGGCCTAGGGGAAAAGTACGTATACCGTTGTAATCGGGCGAGTTTCTACTTTCAGATGCAACAGAACTTTTGCGGATTGGTCAATCCGTTCGCGAGATATGGCAGTTTGGAGGTAAGCAACGCTTGAGAAACTCAAAATTTTCGCAGTTCTGTTGCTCGAAACGAATAACTAGAACGGCCTAGGGGAAAAGTACGCATACAGTTTTAATCGGGCGAGTTTCCACTTTCAGATGCAACAGAAATTTTGCGGATTGGTCAATCCGTTCGCGAGATATGGCAGTTTGGAAGTAAGAAACGCTTGAGAAACTCAAAATTTTCGCAGTTCTGATGCTCGAAACGAATTACTAGGGCGGCCTAGGGGAAAAGTACGCAAACCGTTGTAATCGGGCGAGTTTCTGCTTTCAGATGCATCAGAAATTTTGCGGATTGGTCAATCCGTTCGCGAGATGTTGCAGTTTGTAGGTAAGAAACGCTTGAGAAACTCAAAATTTTCGCAGTTCTGATGCTCGAAACGAATAACTAGAACGGCCTAGGGGAAAAGTACGTATACCGTTGTAATCGGGCGAGTTTCTACTTTCAGATGCAACAGAAATTTTGCGGATTGGTCAATCCGTTCGCGAGGTATGACAGTTTGGAGGTGAGAAACGCTTGAGAAACTCAAAATTTTCGCAGTTCTGGTGCTCGAAACGAATAACTAGAAAGGCCTAGGGGAACAGTACGCATACCGTTGTAATCGGGCGAGTTTCTGCTTTCAGATGCATCAGAAATTTTGCGGATTGGTCAATCCGTTCGCGAGATATGGCAGTTTGGAAGTAAGAAACGCTTGAGAAACTCAAAATTTTCGCAGTTCTGATGCTCGAAACGAATAACTAGGGCGGTCTAGGGGAAAAGTACTCATACTGTTGTAATCGGGCGAGTTTCTGCTTTCAGATGCATCAGAAATTTTGCGGATTGGTCAATCCGTTCGCGAGATGTGGCAATTTGGAAGTAAGAAACGCTTGAGAAACTCAAAATTTTCGCAGTTCTGATGCTCGAAACGAATAACTAGAAAGGCCTAGGGGAAAAGTACGCATACCGTTGTAATCGGGCGAGTTTCTACTTTCAGATGCAACAGAAATTTTGCGGATTGGTCAATCCGTTCGCGAGATATGGCAGTTTGGAGGTAAGAAACGCTTGAGAAACTCAACATTTTCGCAGTTCTGATGCTCGAAACGAATAACAAGAACGGCCTAGGGGAAAAGTACGCATACAGTTGTAATCGGGCGAGTTTCCACTTTCAGATGCAACAGAAATTTTGCGGATTGGTCAATCCGTTAGCGAGATATGGCAGTTTGGAGGTAAGAAACGCTTGAGAAACTCAAAATTTTCGCAGTTCTGATGCTCGACAAGCATAACTAGAACGGCCTAGGGGAAAAGTATGCATACCGTTGTAATCGGGCGAGTTTCTGCTTTCAGATGCATCAGAAATTTTGCGGATTGGTCAATCCGTTCGCGAGATATGGCAGTTTGGAAGTAAGAAACGCTTGAGAAACTCAAAATTTTCGCAGTTCTGATGCTCGAAAAGAATTACTAGGGCGGCCTAGTGGAAAAGTACGCATACCGTTGTAATCGGGCGAGTTTCTGCTTTCAAATGCATCAGAAATTTTGCGGAATGGTCCATCCGTTCGCGAGATGTGGCAGTTTGTAGGTAAGAAACGCTTGAGAAACTCAAAATTTTCGCAGTTCTGGTGCTGGAAACGAATAACTAGAACGGTCTAGGGGAAAAGTACGCATACAGTTGTAATCGGGCGAGTTTCCACTTTCAGATGCAACAGAAATTTTGCGGATTGGTCAATCCGTTCGCGAGATATGGCAGTTTGGTGGTAAGAAACGCTTGAGAAATTCAACATTTTCACAGTTCTGATGCTCTAAACGAATAACCAGAACGGCCTAGGGGAAAAGTACGTATACCGTTGTAATCGGGCGAGCTTCTACTTTCAGATGCAACAGAAATTTTGCGGATTGGTCAATCCGTTCGCGAGATATGGCAGTTTGGAGGTAAGCAACGCTTGAGAAACTCAAAATTTTCGCAGTTCTGTTGCTCGAAACGAATAACTAGAACGGCCTAGGGGAAAAGTACGCATAGAGTTGTAATCGGGCGAGTTTCCACTTTCAGATGCAACAGAAATTTTGCGGATTGGTCAATCCGTTCGCGAGATATGGCAGTTTGGAGGTAAGCAACGCTTGAGAAACTCAAAATTTTCGCAGTTCTGATGCACGAAACGAATAACTAGAACGGCCTAGGGGAAAAGTACGCGTACCGTTGTAATCGGGCGAGTTTCTACCTTCAGATGCAACAGAAATTTTGCGGATTGGTCAATCCGTTCGCGAGACATGGCAGTTTGGAAGTAAGAAACGCTTGAGAAACTCAAAATTTTCGCAGTTCTGATGCTCGAAACGAATAACTAGAACGGCCTAGGGGAAAAGTACGCATACCGTTGTAATCGGGCGAGTTTCTACTTTCAGATGCAACAGAAATTTTGCGGATTGGTCAATCCGTTCGCGAGATATGGCAGTTTGGAGGTAAGCAACGCTTGAGAAACTGAAAATTTTCGCAGTTCTGATGCTCGAAACGAATAACTAGAAAGGCCTAGGGGAAAAGTACGCATACCGTTGTAATCGGGCGAGTTTCTGCTTTCAGATGCATCAGAAATTTTGCGGATTGGTCAATCCGTTCGTGAGATATGGCAGTTTGGAGGTAAGAAACGCTTGGGAAACTCAAAATTTTCGCAGTTCTGTTGCTCGAAACGAATAACTAGAACGGCCCAGGGGAAAAGTACGTATGCCGTTGCAATCGGGCGAGTTTCTACTTTCAGATGCAACAGAAATTTTGCGGATTGGTCAATCCGTTCGCGAGATATGGCAGTTTGGAGGAAAGCAACGCTTGAGAAACTCAAAATTTACGCAGTTCTGTTGCTCGAAACGAATAACTAGAACGGCCTAGGGGAAAAGTACGCATAGAGTTGTAATCGGGCGAGTTTCCACTTTCAGATGCAACAGAAATTTTGCGGATTGGTCAATCCGTTCGCGAGATATGGCAGTTTGGAGGTAAGAAACGCTTGAGAAACTCAAAATTTTCGCAGTTCTGTTGCTCGAAACGAATAACTAGAACGGCCTAGGGGAAAAGTACGCATACAGTTTTAATCGGGCGAGTTTCCACTTTCAGATGCAACAGAAATTTTGCGGATTGGTCAATCCGTTCGCGAGATATGGCAGTTTGGAAGTAAGAAACGCTTGAGAAACTCAAAATTTTCGCAGTTCTGATGCTCGAAACGAATTACTAGGGCGGCCTAGGGGAAAAGTACGCATACCGTTGTAATCGGGCGAGTTTCTGCTTTCAGATGCATCAGAAATTTTGCGGATTGGTCAATCCGTTCGCGAGATGTTGCAGTTTGTAGGTAAGAAACGCTTGAGAAACTCAAAATTTTCGCAGTTCTGATGCTCGAAACGAATAACTAGAACGGCCTAGGGGAAAAGTACGTATACCGTTGTAATCGGGCGAGTTTCTACTTTCAGATGCAACAGAAATTTTGCGGATTGGTCAATCCGTTCGCGAGGTATGACAGTTTGGAGGTGAGAAACGCTTGAGAAACTCAAAATTTTCGCAGTTCTGGTGCTCGAAACGAATAACTAGAAAGGCCTAGGGGAACAGTACGCATACCGTTGTAATCGGGCGAGTTTCTGCTTTCAGATGCATCAGAAATTTTGCGGATTGGTCAATCCGTTCGCGAGATATGGCAGTTTGGAAGTAAGAAACGCTTGAGAAACTCAAAATTTTCGCAGTTCTGATGCTCGAAACGAATAACTAGGGCGGTCTAGGGGAAAAGTACTCATACTGTTGTAATCGGGCGAGTTTCTGCTTTCAGATGCATCAGAAATTTTGCGGATTGGTCAATCCGTTCGCGAGATGTGGCAATTTGGAAGTAAGAAACGCTTGAGAAACTCAAAATTTTCGCAGTTCTGATGCTCGAAACGAATAACTAGAAAGGCCTAGGGGAAAAGTACGCATACCGTTGTAATCGGGCGAGTTTCTACTTTCAGATGCAACAGAAATTTTGCGGATTGGTCAATCCGTTCGCGAGATATGGCAGTTTGGAGGTAAGAAACGCTTGAGAAACTCAAAATTTTCGCAGTTCTGATGCTCGAAACGAATAACTAGAACGGTCTAGGGGAAAAGTACGCATACAGTTGTAATCGGGCGAGTTTCTACCTTCAGATGCAACAGAAATTTTGCGGATTGGTCAATCCGTTCGCGAGATATGGCAGTTTGGAGGTAAGAAACGCTTTAGAAACTCCAAATTTTCGCAGTTCTGATGCTCGAAACGAACAACTAGAACGGCCTAGGGGAAAAGTACGCATAATGTTGTAATCGGGCGAGTTTCTACTTTCAGATGCAACAGAAATTTTGCGGATTGGTCAATCCGTTCGCGAGATATGGCAGTTTGGAGGTAAGAAACGCTTGAGAAACTCAAAATTTTCACAGTTCTGATGCTCAAAACGAATAACCAGAACGGCCTAGGGGAAAAGTACGCATACCGTTGTAATCGGGCGAGTTTCTACTTTCAGTTGCAACAGAAATTTTGCGGATTGGTCAATCCGTTCGCGAGATATGGCAGTTTGGAGGTAAGAAACGCTTGAGAAACTCAAAATTTTCGCAGTTCTGATGCTCGAAACGAATAACTAGAACGGTCTAGGGGAAAAGTACGCATACAGTTGTAATCGGGCGAGTTTCTACCTTCAGATGCAACAGAAATTTTGCGGATTGGTCAATCCGTTCGCGAGATATGGCAGTTTGGAGGTAAGAAACGCTTTAGAAACTCCAAATTTTCGCAGTTCTGATGCTCGAAACGAACAACTAGAACGGCCTAGGGGAAAAGTACGCATAATGTTGTAATCGGGCGAGTTTCTACTTTCAGATGCATCAGAAATTTTGCGGATTGGTCAATCCGTTCGCGAGATATGGCAGTTTGGAGGTAAGCAACGCTTGAGAAACTCAAAATTTTCGCAGTTCTGTTGCTCGAAACGAATAACCAGAACAGCCTAGAGGAAAAGTACGCATGCCGTTGTAATCGGGCGAGTTTCTACTTTCAGATGCAACAGAAATTTTGCGGATTGGTCAATCCGTTCGCGAGATATGGCAGTTTGGAGGTAAGAAATGCTTGAGAAACTCAAAATTTTCGCAGTTCTGATGCTCGAAGCGAATAACTAGAACGGCCTAGGGGAAAAGTACGGATACCGTTGTAATCGGGCGAGTTTCTGCTTTCAGATGCATCAGAAATTTTGCGGATTGGTCAATCCTTTCGCGAGATGTGGCAGTTTGGAGGTAAGAAACGCTTGAGAAACTCAAAATTTTCGCAGTTTTGATGCTCGAAACGAATAACTAGAACGGCCTAGGGGAAAAGTACGTATACCGTTGTAATCGGGCGAGTTTCTACTTTCAGATGCAACAGAAATTTTGCGGATTGGTCAATCCGTTCGCGAGATATGGCAGTTTGGAGGTAAGCAACGCTTGAGAAACTCAAAACTTTCGCAGTTCTGTTGCTCGAAACGAATAACTAGAACGGCCTAGGGGAAAAGTACGTATACCGTTGTAATCGGGCGAGTTTCTACTTTCAGATGCAACAGAAATTTTGCGGATTGGTCAATCCGTTCGCGAGATATGGCAGTTTGGAGGTAAGCAACGCTTGAGAAACTCAAAATTTTCGCAGTTCTGTTGCTCGAAACGAATAACTAGAACGGCCTAGGGGAAAAGTACGCATACAGTTTTAATCGGGCGAGTTTCCAATTTCAGATGCAACAGAAATTTTGCGGATTGGTCAATCCGTTCGCGAGATATGGCAGTTTGGAAGTAAGAAACGCTTGAGAAACTCAAAATTTTCGCAGTTCTGATGCTCGAAACGAACAACTAGAACGGCCTAGGGGAAAAGTACGCATAGTGTTGTAATCGGGCGAGTTTCTACCTTCAGATGCAACAGAAATTTTGCGGATTGGTCAATCCGTTCGCGAGATATGGCAGTTTGGAAGTAAGAAACGCTTGAGATACTCAAAATTTTCGCAGTTCTGATGCTCGAAGCGAATAACTAGAACGGCCTAGGCGAAAAGTACGTACACCGTTGTAATCGGGCGAGTTTCTACTTTCAGATGCAACAGAAATTTTGCGGATTGGTCAATCAGTTCGCGAGATATGGCAGTTTGGAGGTAAGCAACGCTTGAGAAACTAAGAATTTTCGCAGTTCTGATGCTCGAAACGAATAACTATAACGGACTAGGGGAAAAGTACGCATACAGTTGTAATCGGGCGGGTTTCTACTCTCAGATGCAACAGAAATTTTGCGGATTGGTCAATCCGTTCGCGAGATATGGCAGTTTGGATGTAAGAAACGCTTGAGAAACTCAAAATTTTCGCAGTTCTGATGCTCGAAACGAACAACTAGAACGGCCTAGGGGAAAAGTACGCATAGTGTTGTAATCGAGCGAGTTTCTACTTTCAGATGCAACAGAAATTTTGCGGATTGGTCAATCCGTTCGCGAGATATGGCAGTTTGGAGGTAAGAAACGCTTGAGAAACTCAAAATTTTCACAGTTCTGATGCTCAAAACGAATAACCAGAACGGCCTAGGGGAAAAGTACGCATACCGTTGTAATCGGGCGAGTTTCTACTTTCAGTTGCAACAGAAATTTTGCGGATTGGTCAATCCGTTCGCGAGATATGGCAGTTTGGAGGTAAGAAACGCTTGAGAAACTCAAAATTTTCGCAGTTCTGATGCTCGAAACGAATAACTAGAACGGTCTAGGGGAAAAGTACGCATACAGTTGTAATCGGGCGAGTTTCTACCTTCAGATGCAACAGAAATTTTGCGGATTGGTCAATCCGTTCGCGAGATATGGCAGTTTGGAGGTAAGAAACGCTTGAGAAACTCCAAATTTTCGCAGTTCTGATGCTCGAAACGAACAACTAGAACGGCCTAGAGGAAAAGTACGCATAATGTTGTAATCGGGCGAGTTTCTACTTTCAGATGCAACAGAAATTTTGCGGATTGGTCAATCCGTTCGCGAGATATGGCAGTTTGGAGGTAAGCAACGCTTGAGAAACTCAAAATTTTCGCAGTTCTGTTGCTCGAAACGAATAACCAGAACAGCCTAGAGGAAAAGTACGCATGCCGTTGTAATCGGGCGAGTTTCTACTTTCAGATGCAACAGAAATTTTGCGGATTGGTCAATCCGTTCGCGAGATATGGCAGTTTGGAGGTAAGAAATGCTTGAGAAACTCAAAATTTTCGCAGTTCTAATGCTCGAAGCGAATAACTAGAACGGCCTAGGGGAAAAGTACGGATACCGTTGTAATCGGGCGAGTTTCTGCTTTCAGATGCATCAGAAATTTTGCGGATTGGTCAATCCTTTCGCGAGATGTGGCAGTTTGGAGGTAAGAAACGCTTGAGAAACTCAAAATTTTCGCAGTTTTGATGCTCGAAACGAATAACTAGAACGGCCTAGGGGAAAAGTACGTATACCGTTGTAATCGGGCGAGTTTCTACTTTCAGATGCAACAGAAATTTTGCGGATTGGTCAATCCGTTCGCGAGATATGGCAGTTTGGAGGTAAGCAACGCTTGAGAAACTCAAAACTTTCGCAGTTCTGTTGCTCGAAACGAATAACTAGAACGGCCTAGGGGAAAAGTGCGCATAGTGTTGTAATCGGGCGAGTTTCTACGTTCAGATGCAACAGAAATTTTGCGGATTGGACAATCCGTTCGCGAGATATGGCAGTTTGGAGGTAAGAAACGCTTGAGAAACTCAAAATTTTCGCAGTTCTGATGATCGAAACGAATTACTAGGGCGGCCTAGGGGAAAAGTACGCATACCGTTGTAATCGGGCGAGTTTCTACCTTCAGATGCAACAGAAATTTTGCGGATTGGTCAATCCGTTCGCGAGATATGGCAGTTTGGAAGTAAGAAACGCTTGAGATACTCAAAATTTTCGCAGTTCTGATGCTCGAAACGAATAACTAGAACGGCCTAGGGGAAAAGTACGCATACCGTTGTAATCGGGCGAGTTTCTACCTTCAGATGCAACAGAAATTTTGCGGATTGGTCAATCTGTTCCCGAGATATGGCAGTTTGGAAGTAAGAAACGCTTGAGAAACTCAAAATTTTCGCAGTTGTGATGCTGGAAACGAATAACTAGAACGGCCTAGGGGAAAAGTGCGCATAGTGTTGTAATCGGGCGAGTTTCTACGTTCAGATGCAACAGAAATTTTGCGGATTGGACAATCCGTTCGCGAGATATGGCAGTTTGGAGGTAAGAAACGCTTGTGGAATTCAAAATTTTCACAGTTCTGATGCTCGAAACGAATAACTAGAAAGTCCTAGGGGAAAAGTACGCATACGGTTGTAATCGGGCGAGTTTCTACTTCCAGGTGCAACAGAAATTTTGCGGATTGGTCAATCCGTTCGCGAGATATGGCAGTTTGGAGGTAAGAAACGCTTGAGAAACTCAAAATTTTCGCAGTTGTGATGCTCGAAACGAATAACTAGAACGGCCTAGGGGAAAAGTACGTATACCGTTGTAATCGGGCGAGTTTCTACTTTCAGATGCAACAGAAATTTTGCGGATTGGTCAATCCGTTCGCGAGATATGGCAGTTTGGAAGTAAGAAACGCTTGAGATACTCAAAATTTTCGCAGTTCTGATGCTCGAAACGAATAACTAGAACGGCCTAGGGGAAAAGTACGCATACCGTTGTAATCGGGCGAGTTTCTACCTTCAGATGCAACAGAAATTTTGCGGATTGGTCAATCTGTTCGCGAGATATGGCAGTTTGGAAGTAAGAAACGCTTGAGAAACTCAAAATTTTCGCAGTTCTGATGCTCGAAGCGAATAACTAGAACGGCCTAGGCGAAAAGTACGTACACCGTTGTAATCGGGCGAGTTTCTACTTTCAGATGCAACAGAAATTTTGCGGATTGGTCAATCCGTTGGCGAGATATGGCAGTTTGGAGGTAAGCAACGCTTGAGAAACTCAAAATTTTCGCAGTTCTGATGCTCGAAACGAACAACTAGAACGGCCTAGGGGAAAAGTACGCATAGTGTTGTAATCGGGCGAGTCTCTACTTTCAGATGCAACAGAAATTTTGCGGATTGGTCAATCCGTTCGCGAGATATGGCAGTTTGGAGGTAAGAAACGCTTGAGAAACTCAAAATTTTCGCAATTCTGATGCTCGAAACGAATAACTAGAACGGTCTAGGGGAAAAGTACGCATACAGTTGTAATCGGGCGAGTGTCTACCTTCAGATGCAACAGAAATTTTGCGGATTGGTCAATCCGTTCGCGAGATATGGCAGTTTGGAGGTAAGAAACGCTTGAGAAACTCCAAATTTTCGCAGTTCTGATGCTCGAAACGAACAACTAGAACGGCCTAGGGGAAAAGTACGCATAATGTTGTAATCGGGCGAGTTT
Organism: Ptiloglossa arizonensis; assembly: GCF_051014685.1. NCBI lineage: Eukaryota > Metazoa > Arthropoda > Insecta > Hymenoptera > Colletidae > Ptiloglossa > Ptiloglossa arizonensis. The sequence continues at coordinate 84,517 of NW_027479580.1, forward strand.
CTACTTTCAGATGCAACAGAAATTTTGCGGATTGGTCAATCCGTTCGCGAGATATGGCAGTTTGGAGGTAAGCAACGCTTGAGAAACTCAAAATTTTCGCAGTTCTGTTGCTCGAAACGAATAACTAGAACAGCCTAGAGGAAAAGTACGCATGCCGTTGTAATCGGGCGAGTTTCTACTTTCAGATGCAACAGAAATTTTGCGGATTGGTCAATCCGTTCGCGAGATATGGCAGTTTGGAGGTAAGAAACGCTTGAGATACTCAAAATTTTCGCAGTTCTGATGCTCGAAACGAATAACTAGAACGGCCTAGGGGAAAAGTACGCATACCGTTGTAATCGGGCGAGTTTCTACCTTCAGATGCAACAGAAATTTTGCGGATTGGTCAATCTGTTCGCGAGATATGGCAGTTTGGAAGTAAGAAACGCTTGAGAAACTCAAAATTTTCGCAGTTCTGATGCTCGAAGCGAATAACTAGAACGGCCTAGACGAAAAGTACGTACACCGTTGTAATCGGGCGAGTTTCTACTTTCAGATGCAACAGAAATTTTGCGGATTGGTCAATCCGTTCGCGAGATATGGCAGTTTGGAGGTAAGCAACGCTTGAGAAACTAAGAATTTTCGCAGTTCTGATGCTCGAAACGAATAACTATAACGGACTAGGGGAAAAGTACGCATACAGTTGTAATCGGGCGGGTTTCTACTCTCAGATGCAACAGAAATTTTGCGGATTGGTCAATCCGTTCGCGAGATATGGCAGTTTGGATGTAAGAAACGCTTGAGAAACTCAAAATTTTCGCAGTTCTGATGCTCGAAACGAACAACTAGAACGGCCTAGGGGAAAAGTACGCATAGTGTTGTAATCGGGCGAGTTTCTACTTTCAGATGCAACAGAAATTTTGCGGATTGGTCAATCCGTTCGCGAGATATGGCAGTTTGGAGGTAAGAAACGCTTGAGAAACTCAAAATTTTCACAGTTCTGATGCTCAAAACGAATAACCAGAACGGCCTAGGGGAAAAGTACGCATACCGTTGTAATCGGGCGAGTTTCTACGTTCAGATGCAACAGAAATTTTGCGGATTGGTCAATCCGTTCGCAAGATATGGCAGTTTGGAAGTAAGAAACGCTTGAGAAACTCAAAATTTTCGCAGTTCTGATGATCGAAACGAATTACTAGGGCGGCCTAGGGGAAAAGTACGCATACCGTTGTAATCGGGCGAGTTTCTACCTTCAGATGCAACAGAAATTTTGCGGATTGGTCAATCCGTTCGCGAGATATGGCAGTTTGGAAGTAAGAAACGCTTGAGATACTCAAAATTTTCGCAGTTCTGATGCTCGAAACGAATAACTAGAACGGCCTAGGGGAAAAGTACGCATACCGTTGTAATCGGGCGAGTTTCTACCTTCAGATGCAACAGAAATTTTGCGGATTGGTCAATCTGTTCGCGAGATATGGCAGTTTGGAAGTAAGAAACGCTTGAGAAACTCAAAATTTTCGCAGTTGTGATGCTTGAAACGAATAACTAGAACGGCCTAGGGGAAAAGTACGCATACCGTTGTAATCGGGCGAGTTTCTACTTTCAGATGCAACAGAAATTTTGCGGATTGGTCAATCCGTTCGCGAGATATGGCAGTTTGGAGGTAAGAAACGCTTGAGAAATTCAAAATTTTCACAGTTCTGATGCTCTAAACGAATAACGAGAACGGCCTAGGGGAAAAGTACGCACACCGTTGTAATCGGGCGAGTTTCTACTTTCAGATGCAACAGAAGTTTTGCGGATTGGTCAATCCGTTCGCGAGATATGGCAGTTTGGAGGTAAGAAACGCTTGAGAAACTCAAAATTTTCGCAGTTCTGATGCTCGAAACGAATAACTAGAAAGGCCTAGGGGAAAAGTACGCATACCGTTGTTGTCGGGCGAGTTTCTACTTCCAGGTGCAACAGAAATTTTGCGGATTGGTCAATCCGTTCGCGAGATATGGCAGTTTGGAGGTAAGAAACGCTTGAGAAACTCAAAATTATCGTAGTTCTGATGCTCGAAACGAATAACTAGAACGGCCTAGGGGAAAAGTACGTATACCGTTGTAATCGGGCGAGTTTCTACTTTCAGATGCAACAGAAATTTTGCGGATTGGTCAATCCGTTCGCGAGATATGGCAGTTTGGAAGTAAGAAACGCTTGAGATACTAAAAATTTTCGCAGTTCTGATGCTCGAAACGAATAACTAGAACGGCCTAGGGGAAAAGTACGCATACCGTTGTAATCGGGCGAGTTTCTACCTTCAGATGCAACAGAAATTTTGCGGATTGGTCAATCTGTTCGCGAGATATGGCAGTTTGGAAGTAAGAAACGCTTGAGAAACTCAAAATTTTCGCAGTTCTGATGCTCGAAGCGAATAACTAGAACGGCCTAGGCGAAAAGTACGTACACCGTTGTAATCGGGCGAGTTTCTACTTTCAGATGCAACAGAAATTTTGCGGATTGGTCAATCCGTTCGCGAGATATGGCAGTTTGGAGGTAAGCAACGCTTGAGAAACTCAAAATTTTCGCAGTTCTGATGCTCGAAACGAACAACTAGAACGGCCTAGGGGAAAAGTACGCATAGTGTTGTAATCGGGCGAGTTTCTACTTTCAGATGCAACAGAAATTTTGCGGATTGGTCAATCCGTTCGCGAGATATGGCAGTTTGGAGGTAAGAAACGCTTGAGAAACTCCAAATTTTCGCAGTTCTGATGCTCGAAACGAACAACTAGAACGGCCTAGGGGAAAAGTACGCATAATGTTGTAATCGGGCGAGTTTCTACTTTCAGATGCAACAGAAATTTTGCGGATTGGTCAATCCGTTCGCGAGATATGGCAGTTTGGAGGTAAGCAACGCTTGAGAAACTCAAAATTTTCGCAGTTCTGTTGCTCGAAACGAATAACTATAACGGACTAGGGGAAAAGTACGCATACAGTTGTAATCGGGCGGGTTTCTACTCTCAGATGCAACAGAAATTTTGCGGATTGGTCAATCCGTTCGCGAGATATGGCAGTTTGGATGTAAGAAACGCTTGAGAAACTCAAAATTTTCGCAGTTCTGATGCTCGAAACGAACAACTAGAACGGCCTAGGGGAAAAGTACGCATAGTGTTGTAATCGGGCGAGTTTCTACTTTCAGATGCAACAGAAATTTTGCGGATTGGTCAATCCGTTCGCGAGATATGGCAGTTTGGAGGTAAGAAACGCTTGAGAAACTCAAAATTTTCACAGTTCTGATGCTCAAAACGAATAACCAGAACGGCCTAGGGGAAAAGTACGCATACCGTTGTAATCGGGCGAGTTTCTACGTTCAGATGCAACAGAAATTTTGCGGATTGGTCAATCCGTTCGCGAGATATGGCAGTTTGGAGGTAAGCAACGCTTGAGAAACTCAAAATTTTCGCAGTTCTGTTGCTCGAAACGAATAACTAGAACGGCCTAGGGGAAAAGTACGCATACAGTTTTAATCGGGCGAGTTTCCAATTTCAGATGCAACAGAAATTTTGCGGATTGGTCAATCCGTTCGCGAGATATGGCAGTTTGGAAGTAAGAAACGCTTGAGAAACTCAAAATTTTCGCAGTTCTGATGATCGAAACGAATTACTAGGGCGGCCTAGGGGAAAAGTACGCATACCGTTGTAATCGGGCGAGTTTCTACCTTCAGATGCAACAGAAATTTTGCGGATTGGTCAATCCGTTCGCGAGATATGGCAGTTTGGAAGTAAGAAACGCTTGAGATACTCAAAATTTTCGCAGTTCTGATGCTCGAAACGAATAACTAGAACGGCCTAGGGGAAAAGTACGCATACCGTTGTAATCGGGCGAGTTTCTACCTTCAGATGCAACAGAAATTTTGCGGATTGGTCAATCTGTTCGCGAGATATGGCAGTTTGGAAGTAAGAAACGCTTGAGAAACTCAAAATTTTCGCAGTTGTGATGCTTGAAACGAATAACTAGAACGGCCTAGGGGAAAAGTACGCATACCGTTGTAATCGGGCGAGTTTCTACTTTCAGATGCAACAGAAATTTTGCGGATTGGTCAATCCGTTCGCGAGATATGGCAGTTTGGAGGTAAGCAACGCTTGAGAAACTCAAAATTTTCGCAGTTCTGTTGCTCGAAACGAATAACTAGAACAGCCTAGGGGAAAAGTACGCATGCCGTTTTAATCGGGCGAGTTTCTACGTTCAGATGCAACAGAAATTTTGCGGATTGGTCAATCCGTTCGCGAGATATGGCAGTTTGGAGGTAAGAAACGCTTGAGAAACTCAAAATTTTCGCAGTTCTGATGCTCGAAGCGAATAACTAGAACGGCCTATGGGAAAAGTACGTATACCGTTGTAATCGGGCGAGTTTCTACTTTCAGATGCAACAGAAATTTTGCGGATTGGTCAATCCGTTCGCGAGATATGGCAGTTTGGAGGTAAGAAACGCTTGAGAAACTCCAAATTTTCGCAGTTCTGATGCTCGAAACGAACAACTAGAACGGCCTAGGGGAAAAGTACGCATAATGTTGTAATCGGGCGAGTTTCTACTTTCAGATGCAACAGAAATTTTGCGGATTGGTCAATCCGTTCGCGAGATATGGCAGTTTGGAGGTAAGCAACGCTTGAGAAACTCAAAATTTTCGCAGTTCTGTTGCTCGAAACGAATAACTATAACGGACTAGGGGAAAAGTACGCATACAGTTGTAATCGGGCGGGTTTCTACTCTCAGATGCAACAGAAATTTTGCGGATTGGTCAATCCGTTCGCGAGATATGGCAGTTTGGATGTAAGAAACGCTTGAGAAACTCAAAATTTTCGCAGTTCTGATGCTCGAAACGAACAACTAGAACGGCCTAGGGGAAAAGTACGCATAGTGTTGTAATCGGGCGAGTTTCTACTTTCAGATGCAACAGAAATTTTGCGGATTGGTCAATCCGTTCGCGAGATATGGCAGTTTGGAGGTAAGCAACGCTTGAGAAACTCAAAATTTTCGCAGTTCTGTTGCTCGAAACGAATAACTAGAACGGCCTAGGGGAAAAGTACGCATACAGTTTTAATCGGGCGAGTTTCCAATTTCAGATGCAACAGAAATTTTGCGGATTGGTCAATCCGTTCGCGAGATATGGCAGTTTGGAAGTAAGAAACGCTTGAGAAACTCAAAATTTTCGCAGTTCTGATGATCGAAACGAATTACTAGGGCGGCCTAGGGGAAAAGTACGCATACCGTTGTAATCGGGCGAGTTTCTACCTTCAGATGCAACAGAAATTTTGCGGATTGGTCAATCCGTTCGCGAGATATGGCAGTTTGGAAGTAAGAAACGCTTGAGATACTCAAAATTTTCGCAGTTCTGATGCTCGAAACGAATAACTAGAACAGCCTAGGGGAAAAGTACGCATGCCGTTGTAATCGGGCGAGTTTCTACGTTCAGATGCAACAGAAATTTTGCGGATTGGTCAATCCGTTCGCGAGATATGGCAGTTTGGAGGTAAGAAACGCTTGAGGAAATCAAAATTTTCACAGTTCTGATGCTCGAAACGAATAACTAGAAAGTCCTAGGGGAAAAGTACTCATACCGTTGTAATCGGGCGAGTTTCTACTTCCAGGTGCAACAGAAATTTTGCGGATTGGTCAATCCGTTCGCGAGATATGGCAGTTTGGAGGTAAGAAACGCTTGAGAAACTCAAAATTTTCGCAGTTCTGATGCTCGAAACGAATAACTAGAACGGCCTAGGGGAAAAGTACGCACACCGTTGTAATCGGGCGAGTTTCTACTTTCAGATGCAACAGAAATTTTGCGAATTGGTCAATTCGTTCGCGAGATATGGCAGTTTGGAGGTAAGAAACGCTTGAGAAACTAAGAATTTTCGCAGTTCTGATGCTCGAAACGAATAACTATAACGGACTAGGGGAAAAGTACGCATACAGTTGTAATCGGGCGGGTTTCAACTCTCAGATGCAACAGAAATTTTGCGGATTGGTCAATCCGGTCGCGAGATATGGCAGTTTGGAGGTTAGAAACGCTTGAGAAACTCAAAATTTTCGCAGTTCTGATGCTCGAAGCGAATAACTAGAACGGCCTATGGGAAAAGTACGTATACCGTTGTAATCGGGCGAGTTTCTACTTTCAGATGCAACAGAAATTTTGCGGATTGGTCAATCCGTTCGCGAGATATGGCAGTTTGGAGGTAAGAAACGCTTGAGAAATTCAAAATTTTCACAGTTCTGATGCTCTAAACGAATAACGAGAACGGCCTAGGGGAAAAGTACGCACACCGTTGTAATCGGGCGAGTTTCTACTTTCAGATGCAACAGAAGTTTTGCGGATTGGTCAATCCGTTCGCGAGATATGGCAGTTTGGAGGTAAGAAACGCTTGAGAAACTCAAAATTTTCGCAGTTCTGATGCTCGAAACGAATAACTAGAAAGGCCTAGGGGAAAAGTACGCATACCGTTGTTGTCGGGCGAGTTTCTACTTCCAGGTGCAACAGAAATTTTGCGGATTGGTCAATCCGTTCGCGAGGTATGGCAGTTTGGAGGTAAGAAACGCTTGAGAAACTCAAAATTATCGTAGTTCTGATGCTCGAAACGTATAACTAGAACGGCCTAGGGGAAAAGTACGTATACTGTTGTAATCGGGCGAGTTTCTACTTTCAGATGCAACAGAAATTTTGCGGATTGGTCAATCCGTTCGCGAGATATGGCAGTTTGGAAGTAAGAAACGCTTGAGATACTCAAAATTTTCGCAGTTCTGATGCTCGAAACGAATAACTAGAACGGCCTAGGGGAAAAGTACGCATACCGTTGTAATCGGGCGAGTTTCTACCTTCAGATGCAACAGAAATTTTGCGGATTGGTCAATCTGTTCGCGAGATATGGCAGTTTGGAAGTAAGAAACGCTTGAGAAACTCAAAATTTTCGCAGTTCTGATGCTCGAAGCGAATAACTAGAACGGCCTAGGCGAAAAGTACGTACACCGTTGTAATCGGGCGAGTTTCTACTTTCAGATGCAACAGAAATTTTGCGGATTGGTCAATCCGTTCGCGAGATATGGCAGTTTGGAGGTAAGCAACGCTTGAGAAACTCAAAATTTTCGCAGTTCTGATGCTCGAAACGAACAACTAGAACGGCCTAGGGGAAAAGTACGCATAGTGTTGTAATCGGGCGAGTTTCTACCTTCAGATGCAACAGAAATTTTGCGGATTGGTCAATCCGTTCGCGAGATATGGCAGTTTGGAGGTAAGAAACGCTTGAGAAACTCCAAATTTTCGCAGTTCTGATGCTCGAAACGAACAACTAGAACGGCCTAGGGGAAAAGTACGCATAATGTTGTAATCGGGCGAGTTTCTACTTTCAGATGCAACAGAAATTTTGCGGATTGGTCAATCCGTTCGCGAGATATGGCAGTTTGGAGGTAAGCAACGCTTGAGAAACTCAAAATTTTCGCAGTTCTGTTGCTCGAAACGAATAACTAGAACAGCCTAGAGGAAAAGTACGCATGCCGTTGTAATCGGGCGAGTTTCTACTTTCAGATGCAAAAGAAATTTTGCGGATTGGTCAATCCGTTCGCGAGATATGGCAGTTTGGAGGTAAGAAACGCTTGAGATACTCAAAATTTTCGCAGTTCTGATGCTCGAAACGAATAACTAGAACGGCCTAGGGGAAAAGTACGCATACCGTTGTAATCGGGCGAGTTTCTACCTTCAGATGCAACAGAAATTTTGCGGATTGGTCAATCTGTTCGCGAGATATGGCAGTTTGGAAGTAAGAAACGCTTGAGAAACTCAAAATTTTCGCAGTTCTGATGCTCGAAGCGAATAACTAGAACGGCCTAGGCGAAAAGTACGTACACCGTTGTAATCGGGCGAGTTTCTACTTTCAAATGCAACAGAAATTTTGCGGATTGGTCAATCCGTTCGCGAGATATGGCAGTTTGGAGGTAAGCAACGCTTGAGAAACTAAGAATTTTCGCAGTTCTGATGCTCGAAACGAATAACTATAACGGACTAGGGGAAAAGTACGCATACAGTTGTAATCGGGCGGGTTTCTACTCTCAGATGCAACAGAAATTTTGCGGATTGGTCAATCCGTTCGCGAGATATGGCAGTTTGGATGTAAGAAACGCTTGAGAAACTCAAAATTTTCGCAGTTCTGATGCTCGAAACGAACAACTAGAACGGCCTAGGGGAAAAGTACGCATAGTGTTGTAATCGGGCGAGTTTCTACTTTCAGATGCAACAGAAATTTTGCGGATTGGTCAATCCGTTCGCGAGATATGGCAGTTTGGAGGTAAGAAACGCTTGAGAAACTCAAAATTTTCACAGTTCTGATGCTCAAAACGAATAACCAGAACGGCCTAGGGGAAAAGTACGCATACCGTTGTAATCGGGCGAGTTTCTACTTTCAGTTGCAACAGAAATTTTGCGGATTGGTCAATCCGTTCGCGAGATATGGCAGTTTGGAGGTAAGAAACGCTTGAGAAACTCCAAATTTTCGCAGTTCTGATGCTCGAAACGAACAACTAGAACGGCCTAGGGGAAAAGTACGCATAATGTTGTAATCGGGCGAGTTTCTACTTTCAGATGCAACAGAAATTTTGCGGATTGGTCAATCCGTTCGCGAGATATGGCAGTTTGGAGGTAAGAAACGCTTGAGATACTCAAAATTTTCGCAGTTCTGATGCTCGAAACGAATAACTAGAACGGCCTAGGGGAAAAGTACGCATACCGTTGTAATCGGGCGAGTTTCTACCTTCAGATGCAACAGAAATTTTGCGGATTGGTCAATCTGTTCGCGAGATATGGCAGTTTGGAAGTAAGAAACGCTTGAGAAACTCAAAATTTTCGCAGTTCTGATGCTCGAAGCGAATAACTAGAACGGCCTAGGCGAAAAGTACGTGCACCGTTGTAATCGGGCGAGTTTCTACTTTCCGATGCAACAGAAATTTTGCGGATTGGTCAATCCGTTCGCGAGATATGGCAGTTTGGAGGTAAGCAACGCTTGAGAAACTAAGAATTTTCGCAGTTCTGATGCTCGAAACGAATAACTATAACGGACTAGGGGAAAAGTACGCATACAGTTGTAATCGGGCGGGCTTCTACTCTCAGATGCAACAGAAATTTTGCGGATTGGTCAATCCGTTCGCGAGATATGGCAGTTTGGATGTAAGAAACGCTTGAGAAACTCAAAATTTTCGCAGTTCTGATGCTCGAAACGAATAACTAGAACGGTCTAGGGGAAAAGTACGCATACAGTTGTAATCGGGCGAGTTTCTACCTTCAGATGCAACAGAAATTTTGCGGATTGGTCAATCCGTTCGCGAGATATGGCAGTTTGGAGGTAAGAAACGCTTGAGAAACTCCAAATTTTCGCAGTTCTGATTCTCGAAACGAACAACTAGAACGGCCTAGGGGAAAAGTACGCATAATGTTGTAATCGGGCGAGTTTCTACTTTCAGATGCAACAGAAATTTTGCGGATTGGTCAATCCGTTCGCGAGATATGGCAGTTTGGAGGTAAGCAACGCTTGAGAAACTCAAAATTTTCGCAGTTCTGATTCTCGAAACGAATAACTAGAACGGCCTAGGGGAAAAGTACGTATACCGTTGTAATCGGGCGAGTTTCTACTTTCAGATGCAACAGAAATTTTGCGGATTGGTCAATCCGTTCGCGAGATATGGCAGTTTGGAGGTAAGAAACGCTTGAGAAACTCAAAATTGTCGCAGTTCTGAAGCTCGAAACGAACAACTAGAACGGCCTAGGGGAAAAGTACGCATAGTGTTGTAATCGGGCGAGTTTCTACTTTCAGATGCAACAGAAATTTTGCGGATTGGTCAATCCGTTCGCGAGATATGGCAGTTTGGAGGTAGGAAACGCTTGAGAAACTCAAAATTTTCACAGTTCTGATGCTCAAAACGAATAACCAGAACGGCCTAGGGGAAAAGTACGCATACCGTTGTAATCGGGCGAGTTTCTACTTTCAGATGCAACAGAAATTTTGCGGATTGGTCAATCCGTTCGCGAGATATGGCAGTTTGGATGTAAGAAACGCTTGAGAAACTCAAAATTTTCGCAGTTCTGTTTCTCGAAACGAATAACTAGAACGGTCTAGGGGAAAAGTACGCATACAGTTGTAATCGGGCGAGTTTCTACCTTCAGATGCAACAGAAATTTTGCGGATTGGTCAATCCGTTCGCGAGATATGGCAGTTTGGAGGTAAGAAACGCTTGAGAAAGTCCAAATTTTCGCAGTTCTGATGCTCGAAACGAACAACTAGAACGGCCTAGGGGAAAAGTACGCATAATGTTGTAATCGGGCGAGTTTCTGCTTTCAGATGCATCAGAAATTTTGCGGATTGGTCCATCCGTTCGCGAGATGTGGCAGTTTGTAGGTAAGAAACGCTTGAGAAACTCAAAATTTTCGCAGTTGTGAGGCTTGAAACGAACAACTAGAACGGCCTAGGGGAAAAGTACGCATACCGTTGTAATCGGGCGAGTTTCTGCTTTCAGATGCATCAGAAATTTTGCGGATTGGTGAATCCGTTCGCGAGATGTGGCAGTTTGGAGGTAAGAAACGCTTGAGAAACTCAAAATTTTCGCAGTTCTGATGCTCGAAACGAATAACTAGAAAGGCCTAGGGGAAAAGTACGCATACCGTTGTAATCGGGCGAGTTTCTACTTCCAGGTGCAACAGAAATTTTGAGGATTGGTCAATCCGTTCGCGAGATATGGCAGTTTGGAGGTAAGAAACGCTTGAGAAACTCAAAATTTTCGCAGTTCTGATGCTCGAAACGAATAACTAGAACGGCCTAGGGGAAAAGTACGTATACCGTTGTAATCGGGCGAGTTTCTACTTTCAGATGCAACAGAAATTTTGCGGATTGGTCAATCCGTTCGCGAGATATGGCAGTTTGGAGGTAAGAAACGCTTGAGAAACTCAAAATTTTCGCAGTTCTGAAGCTCGAAACGAACAACTAGAACGGCCTAGGGGAAAAGTACGCATAGTGTTGTAATCGGGCGAGTTTCTACTTTCAGATGCAACAGAAATTTTGCGGATTGGTCAATCCGTTCGCGAGATATGGCAGTTTGGAGGTAGGAAACGCTTGAGAAACTCAAAATTTTCACAGTTCTGATGCTCAAAACGAATAACCAGAACGGCCTAGGGGAAAAGTACGCATACCGTTGTAATCGGGCGAGTTTCTACTTTCAGATGCAACAGAAATTTTGCGGATTGGTCAATCCGTTCGCGAGATATGGCAGTTTGGATGTAAGAAACGCTTGAGAAACTCAAAATTTTCGCAGTTCTGTTGCTCGAAACGAATAACTAGAACGGTCTAGGGGAAAAGTACGCATACAGTTGTAATCGGGAGAGTTTCTACCTTCAGATGCAACAGAAATTTTGCGGATTGGTCAATCCGTTCGCGAGATATGGCAGTTTGGAGGTAAGAAACGCTTGAGAAACTCAAAATTTTCGCAGTTCTGATGCTCGAAGCGAATAACTAGAACGGCCTATGGGAAAAGTACGTATACCGTTGTAATCGGGCGAGTTTCTACTTTCAGATGCAACAGAAATTTTGCGGATTGGTCAATCCGTTCGCGAGATATGGCAGTTTGGAGGTAAGCAACGCTTGAGAAACTCAAAATTTTCGCAGT
>NW_027479581.1:0-95977 GCF_051014685.1 Ptiloglossa arizonensis
ACGTATAACGTCAAACGTATAACGTATAACGTATAACGCATAACGTATAACGCATAACGTATAAAGTATACCGTATAACGTATAACGTCAAACGTATAACGTATAACGTATAACGTATAACGTATAACGTATAACGTATAACGCATAACGTATAACGTATAACGTATAACGCATAACGTGTAACGTATAACGAATAACGTATAACGTATAACGTTTAACGTATAACGTATAACGCATAATGTATAACGTATAACGTATAACGTATAACGTATAACTTATAACGTATAACGTATAACGTATAACGTATAACGTATAACGTATAACGTATAACGTATAACGTATAACGTATAACGTATCACGTATAACGTATAACGTATGACGTATCACGTATAAGGTATGACCTATAACGCATAACGTATAGCGTATAACGCATAATGTATAACGTATAACGTATAACGTATAACGTATAACGTACAACGTATAACGTATAACGCATAACGTATAACGCATAACGTACAACGTATAACGTATAGCGTATAACGTATAACGTATAACGTATAACGTATCACGTATAACGTATAACGTATAACGTATTACGTTTAACCTGTAACGTCCAACGTATAACGTATAACGTATAACGAATTACATATTACATATAACGTATACCGTACAACGTATAACGTATAACATATAACGTCTAACGTTTAACGCATAACGTACAACGTATAACGTATAACGTATAACGTATTACATATTACATATAACGTATAACGTACAACGTATAACGTATAACCTATAACGTCTAACGTATAACGTATAACGTATAACGTATAACGTATAACGTATAACGTATAACGTATAACGTATAACGTATAACGTATAACGTATAACGTATAACGTATAACGTATAACGTATAACGTATAACGTATAACGTATAACGTATAACGTATTACGTTTAACCTGTAACGTCCAACGTATAACGTATAACGTATAACGTATTACATATTACATATAACGTATACCGTACAACGTATAACGTATAACATATAACGTCTAACGTTTAACGCATAACGTACAACGTATAACGTATAACGTATAACGTATTACATATTACATATAACGTATAACGTACAACGTATAACGTATAACCTATAACGTCTAACGTATAACGTATAACGTATAACGTATAACGTATAACGTATAACGTATAACGTATAACGTATAACGTATAACGTATAACGTATAACGTATAACGTATAACGTATAACGTATAACGTATAACGTATAACGTATAACGTATAACGTATAACGTATTACGTTTAACCTGTAACGTCCAACGTATAACGTATAACGTATAACGTATTACATATTACATATAACGTATACCGTACAACGTATAACGTATAACATATAACGTCTAACGTTTAACGCATAACGTACAACGTATAACGTATAACGTATAACGTATAACGTATAACGTATAACGTATAACGTACAACGTATAACGTATAACGTACAACGTATCACGTATAACGTATATCCTATAACGCATAACGTATATCCTATAACGCATAACGTATAGCGTATAACGCATAACGTATACCGTATAACGTATAACGTCAAACGTATAACGTATAACGTATAACGCATAACGTATAACGCATAACGTATAAAGTATACCGTATAACGTATAACGTCAAACGTATAACGTATAACGTATAACGTATAACGTATAACGTATAACGCATAACGTATAACGTATAACGTATAACACATAACGTATAACGTATAACGAATAACGTATAACGTATAACGTTTAACGTATAACGTATAACGCATAATGTATAACGTATAACGTATAACGTATAACGTATAACTTATAACGTATAACGTATAACGTATAACGTATAACGTATAACGTATAACGTATAACGTATAACGTATAACGTATAACGTATCACGTATAACGTATAACGTATGACGTATCACGTATAAGGTATGACCTATAACGCATAACGTATAGCGTATAACGCATAATGTATAACGTATAACGTATAACGTATAACGTATAACGTACAACGTATAACGTATAACGCATAACGTATAACGCATAACGTACAACGTATAACGTATTGCGTATAACGTATAACGTATAACGTATAACGTATAACGCATTACGTATAACGTATAACGAATAACGTATAACGTATTACGTATAACGTATAACGTATAACGTATAACGTATAACGTATAACGTATAACGTATAACGTATAACGCATAACGTATAACGCATAACGTATAACGTATAACGTGTAACGTATAACGTATGACGTATCACGTATAAGGTATGACCTATAACGCATAACGTACTATATAACCTATAACGTCTAACGTATAACGTATAACGTATAACGTATAACGTATAACGTATAACGTATAACGTACAACGTATCACGTATAACGTATATCCTATAACGCATAACGTATAACGTATAACGTATAACGTATAGCGTACAACGTATAACGAATAAAATGTAACGTCTAACGTTTAACGTATAACGCATAACGTATAACGTATAACGAATAACGTATAACGTATAACGTATAACGTATAACGTACAACGTATAACGTATAACGTATAACGTATAACGTATAACGCATAACGTATAACGCATAACGTATAACGTATAACGTATAACGTATAACGTATAACGTTTAACGTATAACGTATAACGTATAACGTATAACGTATAACGTATAACGTATAACGAATAACGTATAACGTATAACGTATAACGTATAACGTATAACGTACAAGGTATAACGTATAACGTATTATATAACGTATTACGTATAACGTGTAACCTATAACGTATAACGTATAACGTATAACGTATAACGTATAACGTACAACATATCACGTATAACGTATATCCTATAACGCATAACGTATAACGTATAACGTATAACGTATAGCGTACAACGTATAACGTATAAAATGTAACGTCTAACGTTTAACCTATAACGTACAACGTATAACGTATAACGCATAACGTATAACGTACAACGTATAACGTATGACATATAACGTCTAACATATAACGTATAACGTATAACGAATAACGTATAACGTATAACGTATAACGTATAACGTACAACGTATAACGTATAACGTATAACGTATAACGCATAACGTATAACGCATAACGTACAACGTATAACGTATGGCGTATAACGTATAACGTATAGCGTATAACGTATAACGTATAACGTATAACGTATAACGTATAACGTACAACGTATCACGTATAACGTATATCCTATAACGCATAACGTATAACGTATAACGTATAACGTATAGCGTACAACGTATAACGAATAAAATGTAACGTCTAACGTTTAACGTATAACGCATAACGTATAACGTATAACGAATAACGTATAACGTATAACGTATAACGTATAACGTATAACGTACAACGTATAACGTATAACGTATAACGTATAACGTATAACGCATAACGTATAACGCATAACGTATAACGTATAACGCATAACGTATAACGTATAACGAATAACGTATAACGTATAACGTTTAACGTATAACGTATAACGCATAATGTATAACGTATAACGTATAACGTATAACGTATAACTTATAACGTATAACGTATAACGTATAACGTATAACGTATAACGTATAACGTATAACGTATAACGTATAACGAATAACGTATAACGTATTACGTATAACGTATAACGTATAACGTATAACGTATAACGTATAACGTATAACGTATAACGTATAACTTATAACGCATAACGTATAACGCATAACGTACAACGTATAACGTATAGCGTATAACGTATAACGTATAACGTATAACGTATAACGCATAACGTATAACGTATAACGAATAACGTATAACGTATTACGTATAACGTATAACGTATAACGTATAACGTATAACGTATAACGTATAACGTATAACGTATAACTTATAACGTATAACGTATAACGTATAACGTATAACGTATAACGTATAACGTATAACGTATAACGTATAACGTATAACGAATAACGTATAACGTATTACGTATAACGTATAACGTATAACGTATAACGTATAACGTATAACGTATAACGTATAACGTATAACTTATAACGCATAACGTATAACGCATAACGTACAACGTATAACGTATAGCGTATAACGTATAACGTATAACGTATAACGTATAACGCATAACGTATAACGTATAACGTTTAACGTATAACGTATAACGTATAACGTATAACGTATAACGTATAACGTATAACGAATAACGTATAACGTATAACGTATAACGTATAACGTATAACGTACAAGGTATAACGTATAACGTATTATATAACGTATTACGTATAACGTGTAACCTATAACGTATAACGTATAACGTATAACGTATAACGTATAACGTACAACGTATCACGTATAACGTATATCCTATAACGCATAACGTATAACGTATAACGTATAACGTATAGCGTACAACGTATAACGTATAAAATGTAACGTCTAACGTTTAACCTATAACGTACAACGTATAACGTATAACGCATAACGTATAACGTACAACGTATAACTTATGACATATAACGTCTAACATATAACGTATAACGTATAACGAATAACGTATAACGTATAACGTATAACGTATAACGTATAACGTACAAGGTATAACGTATAACGTATTATATAACGTATTACGTATAACGTGTAACCTATAACGTATAACGTATAACGTATAACGTATAACGTATAACGTATAACGTACAACGTATCACGTATAACGTATATCCTATAACGCATAACGTATAACGTATAACTTATAACGCATAACGTATAACGCATAACGTACAACGTATAACGTATAGCGTATAACGTATAACGTATAACGTATAACGTATAACGCATAACGTATAACGTATAACGTATAACGTATAACGTATAACGTATAACGTATAACGTATAACGAATAACGTATAACGTATTACGTATAACGTATAACGTATAACGTATAACGTATAACGTATAACGTATAACGTATAACGTATAACGTATAACTTATAACGCATAACGTATAACGCATAACGTACAACGTATAACGTATAGCGTATAACGTATAACGTATAACGTATAACGTATAACGCATAACGTATAACGTATAACGAATAACGTATAACGTATTACGTATAACGTATAACGTATAACGTATAACGTATAACGTATAACGTATAACGTATAACGTATAACTTATAACGTATAACGTATAACGTATAACGTATAACGTATAACGTATAACGTATAACGTATAACGTATAACGAATAACGTATAACGTATTACGTATAACGTATGGCGTATAACGTATAACGTATAGCGTATAACGTATAACGTATAACGTATAACGTATAACGTATAACGTACAACGTATCACGTATAACGTATATCCTATATCGCATAACGTATAACGTATAACGTATAACGTATAGCGTACAACGTATAACGAATAAAATGTAACGTCTAACGTTTAACGTATAACGCATAACGTATAACGTATAACGAATAACGTATAACGTATAACGTATAACGTATAACGTACAACTTATAACGTATAACGTATAATGTATAACGTATAACGCATAACGTATAACGCATAACGTATAACGTATAACGCATAACGTATAACGTATAACGAATAACGTATAACGTATAACGTTTAACGTATAACGTATAACGCATAATGTATAACGTATAACGTATAACGTATAACGTATAACTTATAACGTATAACGTATAACGTATAACGTATAACGTATAACGTATAACGTATAACGTATCACGTATAACGTATAACGTATGACGTATCACGTATAAGGTATGACGTATAACGCATAACGTATAGCGTATAACGCATAATGTATAACGTATAACGTATAACGTATAACGTATAACGTACAACGTATAACGTATAACGCATAACGTATAACGCATAACGTACAACGTATAACGTATAGCGTATAACGTATAACGTATAACGTATAACGTATAACGCATAACGTATAACGTATAACGAATAACGTATAACGTATTACGTATAACGTATAACGTATAACGTATAACGTATAACGTATAACGTATAACGTATAACGTATAACGCATAACGTATAACGCATAACGTATAACGTATAACGTGTAACGTATAACGTATGACGTATCACGTATAAGGTATGACCTATAACGCATAACGTACTATATAACCTATAACGTCTAACGTATAACGTATAACGTATAACGTATAACGTATAACGTATAACGTACAACGTATCACGTATAACGTATATCCTATAACGCATAACGTATAACGTATAACGTATAACGTATAGGGTACAACGTATAACGAATAAAATGTAACGTCTAACGTTTTACGTATAACGCATAACGTATAACGTATAACGAATAACGTATAACGTATAACGTATTACGTATAACGTACAACGTATAACGTATAACGTATAACGTATAACGTATAACGCATAACGTATAACGCATAACGTATAACGTATAACGTATAACGTATAGCGTACAACGTATAACGTATAAAATGTAACGTCTAACGTTTAACCTATAACGTACAACGTATAACGTATAACGCATAACGTATAACGTACAACGTATAACGTATGACATATAACGTCTAACATATAACGTATAACGTATAACGAATAACGTATAACGTATAACGTATAACGTATAGCGTACAACGTATAACGTAAAAAATGTAACGTCTAACGTTTAACCTATAACGTACAACGTATAACGTATAACGCATAACGTATAACGTACAACGTATAACTTATGACATATAACGTCTAACATATAACGTATAACGTATAACGAATAACGTATAACGTATAACGTATAACGTATAACGTATAACGTACAAGGTATAACGTATAACGTATTATATAACGTATTACGTATAACGTGTAACCTATAACGTATAACGTATAACGTATAACGTATAACGTATAACGTACAACGTATCACGTATAACGTATATCCTATAACGCATAACGTATAACGTATAACTTATAACGCATAACGTATAACGCATAACGTACAACGTATAACGTATAGCGTATAACGTATAACGTATAACGTATAACGTATAACGCATAACGTATAACGTATAACGTATAACGTATAACGTATAACGTATAACGTATAACGTATAACGAATAACGTATAACGTATTACGTATAACGTATAACGTATAACGTATAACGTATAACGTATAACGTATAACGTATAACGTATAACTTATAACGCATAACGTATGACGCATAACGTACAACGTATAACGTATAGCGTATAACGTATAACGTATAACGTATAACGTATAACGTATAACGTATAACGTATAACGTACAACGTATCACGTATAACGTATATCCTATAACGCATAACGTATAACGTATAACTTATAACGCATAACGTATAACGCATAACGTACAACGTATAACGTATAGCGTATAACGTATAACGTATAACGTATAACGTATAACGCATAACGTATAACGTATAACGTATAACGTATAACGTATAACGTATAACGTATAACGTATAACGAATAACGTATAACGTATTACGTATAACGTATAACGTATAACGTATAACGTATAACGTATAACGTATAACGTATAACGTATAACTTATAACGCATAACGTATAACGCATAACGTATAACGCATAACGTATAACGTATAACGTATAACGTACAACGTATAACGTTTAACGTATAACGTATAACGTATAACGTATAACGTATAACGTTTAACGTATAACGCATAACGTATAACGTATAACGCATAACGTACAACGTATAACGTATAGCGTATAACGTATAACGTATAACGTATAACGTATAACGCATAACGTATAACGTATAACGTATAACGTATAACGTATAACGTATAACGTATAACGTATAACGAATAACGTATAACGTATTACGTATAACGTATAACGTATAACGTATAACGTATAACGTATAACGTATAACGTATAACGTATAACTTATAACGCATAACGTATAACGCATAACGTACAACGTATAACGTATAGCGTATAACGTATAACGTATAACGTATAACGTATAACGCATAACGTATAACGTATAACGAATAACGTATAACGTATTACGTATAACGTATAACGTATAACGTATAACGTATAACGTATAACGTATAACGTATAACGTATAACTTATAACGTATAACGTATAACGTATAACGTATAACGTATAACGTATAACGTATAACGTATAACGTATAACGAATAACGTATAACGTATTACGTATAACGTATGGCGTATAACGTATAACGTATAGCGTATAACGTATAACGTATAACGTATAACGTATAACGTATAACGTACAACGTATCACGTATAACGTATATCCTATATCGCATAACGTATAACGTATAACGTATAACGTATAGCGTACAACGTATAACGAATAAAATGTAACGTCTAACGTTTAACGTATAACGCATAACGTATAACGTATAACGAATAACGTATAACGTATAACGTATAACGTATAACGTACAACGTATAACGTATAACGTATAATGTATAACGTATAACGCATAACGTATAACGCATAACGTATAACGTATAACGCATAACGTATAACGTATAACGAATAACGTATAACGTATAACGTTTAACGTATAACGTATAACGCATAATGTATAACGTATAACGTATAACGTATAACGTATAACTTATAACGTATAACGTATAACGTATAACGTATAACGTATAACGTATAACGTATAACGTATCACGTATAACGTATAACGTATGACGTATCACGTATAAGGTATGACCTATAACGCATAACGTATAGCGTATAACGCATAATGTATAACGTATAACGTATAACGTATAACGTATAACGTACAACGTATAACGTATAACGCATAACGTATAACGCATAACGTACAACGTATAACGTATAGCGTATAACGTATAACGTATAACGTATAACGTATAACGTATAACGAATAACGTATAACGTATTACGTATAACGTATGGCGTATAACGTATAACGTATAGCGTATAACGTATAACGTGTAACGTATAACGTATGACGTATCACGTATAAGGTATGACCTATAACGCATAACGTACTATATAACCTATAACGTCTAACGTATAACGTATAACGTATAACGTATAACGTATAACGTATAACGTATAACGTACAACGTATCACGTATAACGTATATCCTATAACGCATAACGTATAACGTATAACGTATAACGTATAGCGTACAACGTATAACGAATAAAATGTAACGTCTAACGTTTAACGTATAACGCATAACGTATAACGTATAACGAATAACGTATAACGTATAACGTATAACGTATAACGTACAACGTATAACGTATAACGTATAACGTATAACGTATAACGTATAACGCATAACGTATAACGCATAACGTATAACGTATAACGTATAACGTATAACGTATAACGTTTAACGTATAACGTATAACGTATAACGTATAACGTATAACGTATAACGTATAACGAATAACGTATAACGTATAACGTATAACGTATAACGTATAACGTACAAGGTATAACGTATAACGTATTATATAACGTATTACGTATAACGTGTAACCTATAACGTATAACGTATAACGTATAACGTATAACGTATAACGTACAACGTATCACGTATAACGTATATCCTATAACGCATAACGTATAACGTATAACGTATAACGTACAACGTATCACGTATAACGTATATCCTATAACGCATAACGTATAACGTATAACGTATAACGTATAGCGTACAACGTATAACGTATAAAATGTAACGTCTAACGTTTAACCTATAACGTACAACGTATAACGTATAACGCATAACGTATAACGTACAACGTATAACGTATGACATATAACGTCTAACATATAACGTATAACGTATAACGAATAACGTATAACGTATAACGTATAACGTATAACGTACAACGTATAACGTATAACGTATAACGTATAACGCATAACGTATAACGCATAACGTACAACGTATAACGTATAACGTATAACGTACAACGTATCACGTATAACGTATATCCTATAACGCATAACGTATAACGTATAACGTATAACGTATAGCGTACAACGTATAACGAATAAAATGTAACGTCTAACGTTTAACGTATAACGCATAACGTATAACGTATAACGTATAACGTATAACGTATTACGTATAACGTATAACGTACAACGTATCACGTATAACGTATATCCTATAACGCATAACGTATAACGTATAACGTATAACGTATAGCGTACAACGTATAACGAATAAAATGTAACGTCTAACGTTTAACGTATAACGCATAACGTATAACGTATAACGTATAACGTTTAACGTACAACGTATAACGTATAACGTATAACGTATAACGTATAACGTATAACGTATAACGAATAACGTATAACGTATAACGTATAACGTATAACGTATAACGTACAAGGTATAACGTATAACGTATTATATAACGTATTACGTATAACGTGTAACCTATAACGTTGAACGTATAACGTATAACGTATAACGCATAACGTATAACGTATAACGTATAACGTATAACGTATAACGTATAACGTACAACGTATCACGTATAACGTATATCCTATAACGCATAACGTATAACGTATAACGTATAACGTATAGCGTACAACGTATAACGTATAAAATGTAACGTCTAACGTTTAACCTATAACGTACAACGTATAACGTATAACGTATAACGCATAACGTATAACGCATAACGTATAACGTATAACGTATAACGTATAACGTATAACGTATAACGAATAACGTATAACGTATAACGTATAACGTATAACGTACAACGTATAACGTATAACGTATAACGTATAACGTATAACGCATAACGTATAACGCATAACGTATAACGTATAACGTATAACGTATAACGTATAACGTTTAACGTATAACGTATAACGTATAACGTATAACGTATAACGTATAACGTATAACGAATAACGTATAACGTATAACGTATAACGTATAACGTATAACGTACAAGGTATAACGTATAACGTATTATATAACGTATTACGTATAACGTGTAACCTATAACGTATAACGTATAACGTATAACGTATAACGTATAACGTACAACGTATCACGTATAACGTATATCCTATAACGCATAAC
Source organism: Ptiloglossa arizonensis (assembly GCF_051014685.1). Classification (NCBI taxonomy): domain Eukaryota; kingdom Metazoa; phylum Arthropoda; class Insecta; order Hymenoptera; family Colletidae; genus Ptiloglossa; species Ptiloglossa arizonensis. The sequence continues at coordinate 11,330 of NW_027479581.1, forward strand.
GTATAACGTATAACGTATAACGTATAGCGTACAACGTATAACGTATAAAATGTAACGTCTAACGTTTAACCTATAACGTACAACGTATAACGTATAACGCATAACGTATAACGTACAACGTATAACGTATGACATATAACGTCTAACATATAACGTATAACGTATAACGAATAACGTATAACGTATAACGTATAACGTATAACGTATAACGTATAACGTACAACGTATAACGTATAACGTATAACATATAACGCATAACGTATAACGCATAACGTACAACGTATAACGTATGGCGTATAACGTATAACGTATAGCGTATAACGTATAACGTATAACGTATAACGTATAACGTATAACGTACAACGTATCACGTATAACGTATATCCTATATCGCATAACGTATAACGTATAACGTATAACGTATAGCGTACAACGTATAACGAATAAAATGTAACGTCTAACGTTTAACGTATAACGCATAACGTATAACGTATAACGAATAACGCATAACGTACAACGTATAACGTATGGCGTATAACGTATAACGTATAGCGTATAACGTATAACGTATAACGTATAACGTATAACGTATAACGTACAACGTATCACGTATAACGTATATCCTATAACGCATAACGTATAACGCATAACGTACAACGTATAACGTATGGCGTATAACGTATAACGTATAGCGTATAACGTATAACGTATAACGTATAACGTATAACGTATAACGTACAACGTATCACGTATAACGTATATCCTATATCGCATAACGTATAACGTATAACGTATAACGTATAACGTATAACGTATAACGTCTAACGTATAACGTATAACGTATAACGTATAACGTATAACGTATAACGTATAACGTATCACGTATAACGTATAACGTATGACGTATCACGTATAAGGTATGACCTATAACGCATAACGTATAGCGTATAACGCATAATGTATAACGTATAACGTATAACGTATAACGTATAACGTACAACGTATAACGTATAACGCATAACGTATAACGCATAACGTACAACGTATAACGTATAGCGTATAACGTATAACGTATAACGTATAACGTATAACGCATAACGTATAACGTATAACGAATAACGTATAACGTATTACGTATAACGTATAACGTATAACGTATAACGTATAACGTATAACGTATAACGTATAACGTATAACGCATAACGTATAACGCATAACGTATAACGTATAACGTGTAACGTATAACGTATGACGTATCACGTATAAGGTATGACCTATAACGCATAACGTACTATATAACCTATAACGTCTAACGTATAACGTATAACGTATAACGTATAACGTATAACGTATAACGTACAACGTATCACGTATAACGTATATCCTATAACGCATAACGTATAACGTATAACGTATAACGTATAGCGTACAACGTATAACGAATAAAATGTAACGTCTAACGTTTAACGTATAACGCATAACGTATAACGTATAACGAATAACGTATAACGTATAACGTATAACGTATAACGTACAACGTATAACGTATAACGTATAACGTATAACGTATAACGCATAACGTATAACGCATAACGTATAACGTATAACGTAAAACGTATAACGTATAACGTTTAACGTATAACGTATAACGTATAACGTATAACGTATAACGTATAACGTATAACGAATAACGTATAACGTATAACGTATAACGTATAACGTATAACGTACAAGGTATAACGCATAACGTATAACGCATAACGTATAACGTATAACGTATAACGTATAACGTATAACGTTTAACGTATAACGTATAACGTATAACGTATAACGTATAACGTATAACGTATAACGAATAACGTATAACGTATAACGTATAACGTATAACGTATAACGTACAAGGTATAACGTATAACGTATTATATAACGTATTACGTATAACGTGTAACCTATAACGTATAACGTATAACGTATAACGTATAACGTATAACGTACAACGTATCACGTATAACGTATATCCTATAACGCATAACGTATAACGTATAACGTATAACGTATAGCGTACAACGTATAACGTATAAAATGTAACGTCTAACGTTTAACCTATAACGTACAACGTATAACGTATAACGCATAACGTATAACGTACAACGTATAACGTATGACATATAACGTCTAACATATAACGTATAACGTATAACGAATAACGTATAACGTACAACGTATAACGTATAACGTACAACGTATAACGTATAACGTATAACGTATAACGCATAACGTATAACGCATAACGTACAACGTATAACGTATAACGTATAACGTACAACGTATCACGTATAACGTATATCCTATAACGCATAACGTATAACGTATAACGTATAACGTATAGCGTACAACGTATAACGAATAAAATGTAACGTCTAACGTTTAACGTATAACGCATAACGTATAACGTATAACGTATAACGTATAACGTATAACGTATAACGTATAACGTACAACGTATCACGTATAACGTATATCCTATAACGCATAACGTATAACGTATAACGTATAACGTATAGCGTACAACGTATAACGTATAAAATGTAACCTCTAACGTTTAACCTATAACGTACAACGTATAACGTATAACGTATAACGCATAACGTATAACGCATAACGTATAACGTATAACGTATAACGTATAACGTATAACGTATAACGAATAACGTATAACGTATAACGTATAACGTATAACGTACAACGTATAACGTATAACGTATAACGTATAACGTATAACGCATAACGTATAACGCATAACGTATAACGTATAACGTATAACGTATAACGTATAACGTTTAACGTATAACGTATAACGTATAACGTATAACGTATAACGTATAACGTATAACGAATAACGTATAACGTATAACGTATAACGTATAACGTATAACGTACAAGGTATAACGTATAACGTATTATATAACGTATTACGTATAACGTGTAACCTATAACGTATAACGTATAACGTATAACGTATAACGTATAACGTACAACGTATCACGTATAACGTATATCCTATAACGCATAACGTATAACGTATAACGTATAACGTATAGCGTACAACGTATAACGTATAAAATGTAACGTCTAACGTTTAACCTATAACGTACAACGTATAACGTATAACGCATAACGTATAACGTACAACGTATAACGTATGACATATAACGTCTAACATATAACGTATAACGTATAACGAATAACGTATAACGTATAACGTATAACGTATAACGTACAACGTATAACGTATAACGTATAACGTATAACGCATAACGTATAACGCATAACGTACAACGTATAACATATGGCGTATAACGTATAACGTATAGCGTATAACGTATAACGTATAACGTATAACGTATAACGTATAACGTACAACGTATCACGTATAACGTATATCCTATATCGCATAACGTATAACGTATAACGTATAACGTATAGCGTACAACGTATAACGAATAAAATGTAACGTCTAACGTTTAACGTATAACGCATAACGTATAACGTATAACGAATAACGCATAACGTACAACGTATAACGTATGGCGTATAACGTATAACGTATAGCGTATAACGTATAACGTATAACGTATAACGTATAACGTATAACGTACAACGTATCACGTATAACGTATATCCTATAACGCATAACGTATAACGCATAACGTACAACGTATAACGTATGGCGTATAACGTATAACGTATAGCGTACAACGTATAACGTATAACGTATAACGTATAACGTATAACGTACAACGTATCACGTATAACGTATATCCTATATCGCATAACGTAGAACGTATAACGTATAACGTATAACGTATAACGTATAACGTCTAACGTATAACGTATAACGTATAACGTATAACGTATAACGTATAACGTATAACGTATAACGTATAACGTATAACGTATTACGTATAACCTGTAACGTCCAACGTATAACGTATAACGTATAACGTATTACATATTACATATAACGTATAACGTACAACGTATAACGTATAACATATAACGTCTAACGTTTAACGCATAACGTACAACGTATAACGTATAACGTATAACGTATAACGTATAACGTATAACGTATAACGTACAACGTATAACGTATAACGTACAACGTATCACGTATAACGTATATCCTATAACGCATAACGTATATCCTATAACGCATAACGTTTAGCGTATAACGCATAACGTATAACGTATAACGTGTAACGTATAACGTATGACGTATCACGTATAAGGTATGACCTATAACGCATAACGTACTATATAACCTATAACGTCTAACGTATAACGTATAACGTATAACGTATAACGTATAACGTATAACGTATAACGTATAACGTATAACGTATAACGTATAACGTATAACGTATAACGAATAACGTATAACGTATAACGTATAACGTACAACGTATAACGTACAACGTATAACGTATAACGTATAACGTATAACGTATAACGTACAAAGTATAACGTATAACGTATAACGTATAACGTATAACGTATAACGTATAACGTTTAACGTATAACGTATAACGTATAATGTATAACGTATAACGTACAACGTATCACGTATAACGTATATCCTATAACGCATAACGTATAACGTATCACGTATAACGTATATCCTATAACGCATAACGTATAACGTATAACGTATAACGTATAGCGTACAACGTATAACGTATAAAATGTAACGTCTAACGTTTAACGTATAACGTATAACGAATAACGTATAACGTATAACGTATAACGTATAACGTACAACGCATAACGTATAACGTATAACCTATGACGCATAACGTATAACGTATAACGTATAACGCATAACGTACAACGTATAACGTACAACGTATAACGTATAACGTATAACGTATAACGTATAACGTATAACGTATAACGTATAACGTATAACGTATAACGAATAACGTATAACGTATAACGCATAACGTATAACGCATAACGTATAACGTATAACGTATAACGTACAACGTATAACGTTTAACGTATAACGTGTAACGTATAACGTTTAACGTATAACGTTTAACGTATAACGCATAACGTATAACGTATAACGAATAACGTATAACGTATAACGTATAACGTATAACGTACAACGTATAACGTATAACGTATAACGTATAACGCATAACGTATAACGCATAACGTATAACGTATAACGTATAACGTATAACGTATAACGTATAACGTTTAACGTATAACGTATAACGTATAACGTATAACGTATAACGTATAACGTATAACGAATAACGTATAACGTATAACGTATAACTTATAACGTATAACGTATAACGTATAACGTATAACCTATAACGTACAACGTATAACGTATGACCTATGACGCATAACGTATAACGTATAACGCATAACGTACAACGTATAACGTACAACGTATAACGTATAACGTATAACGTATAACGTATAACGTATAACGTATAACGTATAACGTAAAACGTATAACGTATAACGTATAACGTATAACGCATAACGTATAACGCATAACGTATAACGTATAACGAATAACGTATAACGTATAACGAATAACGTATAACGTATAACGTATAACGTATAACGTGTAACGTATAACGTATAACGTACAACGTATAACGTATGACATATGACGCATATCGTATAACGTATAACGTATAACGTATAACGTATAACGTATAACGTATAACGTATAACGTATAACGTATAACGCATAACGTATAACGTATAACGTATAACGTATAACGTATAACGTATAACGTATAACGTATAACGTATAACGTATAACGCATAACGTATAACGCATAACGTATAACGTATAACGTATTACATATTACATATAACGTATAACGTACAACGTATAACGTATAACATATAACGTCTAACGTTTAACGTATAACGTACAACGTATAACGTATAACGTATAACGTATAACGTATAACGTATCACGTATAACGTATAACGTATAACGTATAACGTATTACGTTTAACCTGTAACGTCCAACGTATAACGTATAACGTATAACGTATTACATATTACATATAACGTATACCGTACAACGTATAACGTATAACATATAACGTCTAACGTTTAACGCATAACGTACAACGTATAACGTATAACGTATAACGTATTACATATTACATATAACGTATAACGTACAACGTATAACGTATAACCTATAACGTCTAACGTATAACGTATAACCCATAACGTATAACGTATAACGTATAACGTATAACGTATAACGTATAACGTATAACGTATAACGTATAACGTATAACGCATAACGTATAACGCATAACGTATAACGTATAACGTATAACGTATAACGTATAACGCATAACGTATAACGCATAACGTATAACGTATAACGTGTAACGTATAACGTATGACGTATCACGTATAAGGTATGACCTATAACGCATAACGTACTATATAACCTATAACGTCTAACGTATAACGTATAACGTATAACGTATAACGTATAACGTATAACGTACAACGTATCACGTATAACGTATATCCTATAACGCATAACGTATAACGTATAACGTATAACGTATAGCGTACAACGTATAACGAATAAAATGTAACGTCTAACGTTTAACGTATAACGCATAACGTATAACGTATAACGAATAACGTATAACGTATAACGTATAACGTATAACGTACAACGTATAACGTATAACGTATAACGTATAACGTATAACGCATAACGTATAACGCATAACGTATAACGTATAACGTATAACGTATAACGTATAACGTTTAACGTATAACGTATAACGTATAACGTATAACGTATAACGTATAACGTATAACGAATAACGTATAACGTATAACGTACAACGTATAACGTATAACGTACAAGGTATAACGTATAACGTATTATATAACGTATTACGTATAACGTGTAACCTATAACGTATAACGTATAACGTATAACGTATAACGTATAACGTACAACGTATCACGTATAACGTATATCCTATAACGCATAACGTATAACGTATAACGTATAACGTATAGCGTACAACGTATAACGTATAAAATGTAACGTCTAACGTTTAACCTATAACGTACAACGTATAACGTATAACGCATAACGTATAACGTACAACGTATAACGTATGACATATAACGTCTAACATATAACGTATAACGTATAACGAATAACGTATAACGTATAACGTATAACGTATAACGTACAACGTATAACGTATAACGTATAACGTATAACGCATAACGTATAACGCATAACGTACAACGTATAACGTATGGCGTATAACGTATAACGTATAGCGTATAACGTATAACGTATAACGTATAACGTATAACGTATAACGTACAACGTATCACGTATAACGTATATCCTATATCGCATAACGTATAACGTATAACGTATAACGTATAGCGTACAACGTATAACGAATAAAATGTAACGTCTAACGTTTAACGTATAACGCATAACGTATAACGTATAACGAATAACGTATAACGTATAACGTATAACGTATAACGTATAACGTACAACGTATAACGTATAACGTATAACGTATAACGTATAACGCATAACGTATAACGCATAACGTATAACGTATAACGCATAACGTATAACGTATAACGAATAACGTATAACGCATAACGTATAACGTATAACGTATAACGTATAACGTATAACGTATAACGTATAACGTATAACGTACAACGTATCACGTATAACGTATATCCTATAACGCATAACGTATAACGTATAACGTATAACGTATAACGTATAACGTATAGCGTACAACGTATAACGTATAAAATGTAACGTCTAACGTTTAACCTATAACGTACAACGTATAACGTCTAACGTTTAACCTATAACGTACAACGTATAACGTATAACGCATAACGTATAACGTACAACGTATAACGTATGACATATAACGTCTAACATATAACGCATAACGTATAACGCATAACGTATAACGTATAACGTATAACGTATAACGTTTAACGTATAACGTATAACGTATAACGTATAACGTATAACGTATAACGTATAACGAATAACGTATAACGTATAACGTATAACGTATAACGTATAACGTACAAGGTATAACGTATAACGTATTATATAACGTATTACGTATAACGTGTAACCTATAACGTTTAACGTATAACGTATAACGTATAACGCATAACGTATAACGTATAACGTATAACGCATAACGTATAACGTATAACGAATAACGTATAACGTATAACGTTTAACGTATAACGTATAACGCAAAATGTATAACGTATAACGTATAACATATAACGTATAAGTTATAACGTATAACGTATAACGTATAACGTATAACGTATAACGTATAACGTATAACGTATAACGTATAACGTATCACGTATAACGTATAACGTATGACGTATCACGTATAAGGTATGACCTATAACGCATAACGTATAGCGTATAACGCATAATGTATAACGTATAACGTATAACGTATAACGTATAACGTACAACGTATAACGTATAACGCATAACGTATAACGCATAACGTACAACGTATAACGTATAGCGTATAACGTATAACGTATAACGTATAACGTATAACGCATAACGTATAACGTATAACGAATAACGTATAACGTATTACGTATAACGTATAACGTATAACGTATAACGTATAACGTATAACGTATAACGTATAACGTATAACGCATAACGTATAACGCATAACGTATAACGTATAACGTGTAACGTATAACGTATGACGTATCACGTATAAGGTATGACCTATAACGCATAACGTACTATATAACCTATAACGTCTAACGTATAACGTATAACGTATAACGTATAACGTATAACGTATAACGTACAACGTATCACGTATAACGTATATCCTATAACGCATAACGTATAACGTATAACGTATAACGTATAGCGTACAACGTATAACGAATAAAATGTAACGTCTAACGTTTAACGTATAACGCATAACGTATAACGTATAACGAATAACGTATAACGTATAACGTATAACGTATAACGTACAACGTATAACGTATAACGTATAACGTATAACGTATAACGCATAACGTATAACGCATAACGTATAACGTATAACGTAAAACGTATAACGTATAACGTTTAACGTATAACGTATAACGTATAACGTATAACGTATAACGTATAACGTATAACGAATAACGTATAACGTATAACGTATAACGTATAACGTATAACGTACAAGGTATAACGCATAACGTATAACGCATAACGTATAACGTATAACGTATAACGTATAACGTATAACGTTTAACGTATAACGTATAACGTATAACGTATAACGTATAACGTATAACGTATAACGAATAACGTATAACGTATAACGTATAACGTATAACGTATAACGTACAAGGTATAACGTATAACGTATTATATAACGTATTACGTATAACGTGTAACCTATAACGTATAACGTATAACGTATAACGTATAACGTATAACGTACAACGTATCACGTATAACGTATATCCTATAACGCATAACGTATAACGTATAACGTATAACGTATAGCGTACAACGTATAACGTATAAAATGTAACGTCTAACGTTTAACCTATAACGTACAACGTATAACGTATAACGCATAACGTATAACGTACAACGTATAACGTATGACATATAACGTCTAACATATAACGTATAACGTATAACGAATAACGTATAACGTATAACGTATAACGTATAACGTACAACGTATAACGTATAACGTATAACGTATAACGCATAACGTATAACGCATAACGTACAACGTATAACGTATAACGTATAACGTACAACGTATCACGTATAACGTATATCCTATAACGCATAACGTATAACGTATAACGTATAACGTATAGCGTACAACGTATAACGAATAAAATGTAACGTCTAACGTTTAACGTATAACGCATAACGTATAACGTATAACGTATAACGTATAACGTATAACGTATAACGTATAACGTACAACGTATCACGTATAACGTATATCCTATAACGCATAACGTATAACGTATAACGTATAACGTATAGCGTACAACGTATAACGAATAAAATGTAACGTCTAACGTTTAACGTATAACGCATAACGTATAACGTATAACGTATAACGTTTAACGTATAACGTATAACGTATAACGTATAACGTATAACGTATAACGTATAACGAATAACGTATAACGTATAACGTATAACGTATAACGTATAACGTACAAGGTATAACGTATAACGTATTATATAACGTATTACGTATAACTGTAACCTATAACGTTTAACGTATAACGTATAACGTATAACGCATAAAGTATAACGTATAACGTATAACGTATAACGTATAACGTATAACGTACAACGTATCACGTATAACGTATATCCTATAACGCATAACGTATAACGTATAACGTATAACGTATAGCGTACAACGTATAACGTATAAAATGTAACGTCTAACGTTTAACCTATAACGTACAACGTATAACGTATAACGTATAACGCATAACGTATAACGCATAACGTATAACGTATAACGTATAACGTATAACGTATAACGTATAACGAATAACGTATAACGTATAACGTATAACGTATAACGTATAACGTATAACGTGTAACCTATAACGTATAACGTATAACGTATAACGTATAACGTATAACGTACAACGTATCACGTATAACGTATAACGTATAACGCATAACGTATAACGCATAACGTATAACGTATAACGAATACCGTAAAACGTAAATCGTATTACATATTACGCATAACGAGTAACGTATAACGTATAACGTATGACGTATAACGTATAACGTGTAACGTATAACGTATAGCGTATAACGTATAACGTATTACATATTACATATAACGTATAACGTACAACGTATAACGTATAACATATAACGTCTAACGTTTAACGTATAACGTACAACGTATAACGTATAACGTATAACGTATAACGTATAACGTATCACGTATCACGTATAACGTATAACGTATAACGTATAACGTATTACGTTTAACCTGTAACGTCCAACGTATAACGTATAACGTATAACGTGTTACATATTACATATAACGTATACCGTACAACGTATAACGTATAACATATAACGTCTAACGTTTAACGCATAACGTACGACGTATAACGTATAACGTATAACGTATTACATATTACATATAACGTATAACGTACAACGTATAACGTATAACCTATAACGTCTAACGTATAACGTATAACCCATAACGTATAACGTATAACGTATAACGTATAACGTATAACGTATAACGTATTACGATTAACCTATAACGTATAACGTATAACGTATAACGCATAAAGTATAACGCATAACGTACAACGTATAACGTATGGCGTATAACGTATAACGTATAGCGTATAACGTATAACGTATAACGTATAACGTATAACGTATAACGTACAACGTATCACGTATAACGTATATCCTATATCGCATAACGTATAACGTATAACGTATAACGTATAGCGTACAACGTATAACGAATAAAATGTAACGTCTAACGTTTAACGTATAACGCATAACGTATAACGTATAACGAATAACGTATAACGTATAACGTATAACGCATAACGTACAACGTATAACGTATAACGTATAACGTATAACGTATAACGCATAACGTATAACGCATAACGTATAACGTATAACGCATAACGTATAACGTATAACGAATAACGTATAACGTATAACGTTTAACGTATAACGTATAACGCATAATGTATAACGTATAACGTATAACGTATAACGTATAACTTATAACGTATAACGTATAACGTATAACGTATAACGTATAACGTATAACGTATAACGTATAACGTATAACGTATAACGTATAACGTATAACGTTTAACGTATAACGTATAACGTATAACGTATAACGTATAACGTATAACGTATAACGAATAACGTATAACGTATAACGTATAACGTATAACGTATAACGTACAAGGTATAACGTATAACGTATTATATAACGTATTACGTATAACGTGTAACCTATAACGTATAACGTATAACGTATAACGTATAACGTATAACGCATAACGTACGACGTATCACATATAACGTATATCCTATAACGCATAACGTATAACGTATAACGTATAACGTATAGCGTACAACGTATAACGTATAAAATGTAACGTCTAACGTTTAACCTATAACGTACAACGTATAACGTCTAACGTTTAACCTATAACGTACAACGTATAACGTATAACGCATAACGTATAACGTACAACGTATAACGTATGACATATAACGTCTTACATATAACGCATAACGTATAACGCATAACGTATAACGTATAACGTATAACGTATAACGTATAACGTTTAACGTATAACGTATAACGTATAACGCATAACGTATAACGCATAACGTATAACGTATAACGTATAACGTATAACGTATAACGTTTAACGTATAACGTATAACGTATAACGTATAACGTATAACGTATAACGTATAACGAATAACGTATAACGTATAACGTATAACGTATAACGTATAACGTACAAGGTATAACGTATAACGTATTATATAACGTATTACGTATAACGTGTAACCTATAACGTATAACGTATAACGTATAACGTATAACGCATAACGTATAACGTATAACGTATAACGCATAACGTATAACGTATAACGAATAACGTATAACGTATAACGTTTAACGTATAACGTATAACGCATAATGTATAACGTATAACGTATAACGTATAACGTATAACTTATAACGTATAACGTATAACGTATAACGTATAACGTATAACGTATAACGTATAACGTATAACGTATAACGTATAACGTATCACGTATAACGTATAACGTATGACGTATCACGTATAAGGTATGACCTATAACGCATAACGTATAGCGTATAACGCATAATGTATAACGTATAACGTATAACGTATAACGTATAACGTACAACGTATAACGTATAACGCATAACGTATAACGCATAACGTACAACGTATAACGTATAGCGTATAACGTATAACGTATAACGTATAACGTATAACGTATAACGCATAACGTATAACGTATAACGAATAACGTATAACGTATTACGTATAACGTATAACGTATAACGTATAACGTATAACGTATAACGTATAACGTATAACGTATAACGTATAACGCATAACGTATAACGCATAACGTATAACGTATAACGTGTAACGTATAACGTATGACGTATCACGTATAAGGTATGACCTATAACGCATAACGTACTATATAACCTATAACGTCTAACGTATAACGTATAACGTATAACGTATAACGTATAACGTATAACGTACAACGTATCACGTATAACGTATATCCTATAACGCATAACGTATAACGTATAACGTATAACGTATAGCGTACAACGTATAACGAATAAAATGTAACGTCTAACGTTTAACGTATAACGCATAACGTATAACGTATAACGAATAACGTATAACGTATAACGTATAACGTATAACGTACAACGTATAACGTATAACGTATAACGTATAACGTATAACGCATAACGTATAACGCATAACGTATAACGTATAACGTATAACGTATAACGTATAACGTTTAACGTATAACGTATAACGTATAACGTATAACGTATAACGTATAACGTATAACGTATAACGAATAACGTATAACGTATAGCGTATAACGTATAACGTATAACGTACAAGGTATAACGTATAACGTATTATATAACGTACAACGTATAACGTATTATATAACGTACAACGTATAACGTATAACGTATAACGTATAACGTACAACGTATCACGTATAACGTATATCCTATAACGCATAACGTATAACGTATAACGTATAACGTATAGCGTACAACGTATAACGTATAAAATGTAACGTCTAACGTTTAACCTATAACGTACAACGTATAACGTATAACGCATAACGTATAACGTACAACGTATAACGTATGACATATAACGTCTAACATATAACGTATAACGTATAACGAATAACGTATAACGTATAACGTATAACGTATAACGTACAACGTATAACGTATAACGTATAACGTATAACGCATAACGTATAACGCATAACGTACAACGTATAACGTATGGCGTATAACGTATAACGTATAGCGTATAACGTATAACGTATAACGTATAACGTATAACGTATAACGTACAACGTATCACGTATAACGTATATCCTATATCGCATAACGTATAACGTATAACGTATAACGTATAGCGTACAACGTATAACGTATAAAATGTAACGTCTAACGTTTAACGTATAACGTACAACGTATAACGTATAACGCATATCGTATAACGTACAACGTATAACGTATACCGTATTACGCATAACCTATAACGTCTAACGTATAACGTATAACGTATATCGTATAACGTATAACGTATAACGTATAACGTATAACGTATAACGTATAACGTATAACGTATAACGTATAACGTATAACGTATAACGTATAACGTATAACGTATAACGTATAACGTATAACGTATAACGTATAGCGTCTAACGTATAACGTATAACGTATAACGTATAACGTATAACGTATAACGTATAACGTATAACGTATAACGTATAACGTATAACGTATTACGTATAACCTGTAACGTCCAACATATAACGTATAACGTATAAGGTATTACATATTACATATAACGTATAACGTACAACGTATAACGTATAACATATAACGTCTAACGTTTAACGCATAACGTACAACGTATAACGTATAACGTATAACGTATAACGTATAACGTATAACGTATAACGTATAACGTACAACGTATAACGTATAACGTACAACGTATCACGTATAACGTATATCCTATAACGCATAACGTATATCCTATAACGCATAACGTTTAGCGTATAACGCATAACGTATAACGTATAACGTGTAACGTATAACGTATGACGTATCACGTATAAGGTATGACCTATAACGCATAACGTACTATATAACCTATAACGTCTAACGTATAACGTATAACGTATAACGTATAACGTATAACGCATAACGTATAACGTATAACGCATAACGTATAACGAATAACGTATAACGTATAACGTATAACGTATAACGTACAACGTATAACGTATGACCTATGACGCATAACGTATAACGTATAACGCATAACGTACAACGTATAACGTACAACGTATAACGTATAACGTATAACGTATAACGTATAACGTACAAAGTATAACGTATAACGTATAACGTATAACGTATAACGTATAACGTACAAGGTATAACGTATGACATATAACGTCTAACATATAACGCATAACGTATAACGCATAACGTATAACGTATAACGTATAACGTATAACGTATAACGTATGACATATAACGTCTAACATATAACGCATAACGTATAACGCATAACGTATAACGTATAACGTATAACGTATAACGTACAACGTATCACGTATAACGTATATCCTATAACGCATAACGTATATCCTATAACGCATAACGTTTAGCGTATAACGCATAACGTATAACGTATAACGTATAACGTATAACGTATAACGTATAACGTATAACGTATCACGTATAACGTATAACGTATGACGTATCACGTATAAGGTATGACCTATAACGCATAACGTATAGCGTATAACGCATAATGTATAACGTATAACGTATAACGTATAACGTATAACGTACAACGTATAACGTATAACGCATAACGTATAACGCATAACGTACAACGTATAACGTATAGCGTATAACGTATAACGTATAACGTATAACGTATAACGTATAACGCATAACGTATAACGTATAACGAATAACGTATAACGTATTACGTATAACGTATAACGTATAACGTATAACGTATAACGTATAACGTATAACGTATAACGTATAACGTATAACGCATAACGTATAACGCATAACGTATAACGTATAACGTGTAACGTATAACGTATGACGTATCACGTATAAGGTATGACCTATAACGCATAACGTACTATATAACCTATAACGTCTAACGTATAACGTATAACGTATAACGTATAACGTATAACGTATAACGTACAACGTATCACGTATAACGTATATCCTATAACGCATAACGTATAACGTATAACGTATAACGTATAGCGTACAACGTATAACGAATAAAATGTAACGTCTAACGTTTAACGTATAACGCATAACGTATAACGTATAACGAATAACGTATAACGTATAACGTATAACGTATAACGTACAACGTATAACGTATAACGTATAACGTATAACGTATAACGCATAACGTATAACGCATAACGTATAACGTATAACGTATAACGTATAACGTATAACGTTTAACGTATAACGTATAACGTATAACGTATAACGTATAACGTATAACGTATAACGAATAACGTATAACGTATAGCGTATAACGTATAACGTATAACGTACAAGGTATAACGTATAACGTATTATATAACGTACAACGTATAACGTATAACGTATAACGTATAACGTACAACGTATCACGTATAACGTATATCCTATAACGCATAACGTATAACGTATAACGTATAACGTATAGCGTACAACGTATAACGTATAAAATGTAACGTCTAACGTTTAACCTATAACGTACAACGTATAACGTATAACGCATAACGTATAACGTACAACGTATAACGTATGACATATAACGTCTAACATATAACGTATAACGTATAACGAATAACGTATAACGTATAACGTATAACGTATAACGTACAACGTATAACGTATAACGTATAACGTATAACGCATAACGTATAACGCATAACGTACAACGTATAACGTATGGCGTATAACGTATAACGTATAGCGTATAACGTATAACGTATAACGTATAACGTATAACGTATAACGTACAACGTATCACGTATAACGTATATCCTATATCGCATAACGTATAACGTATAACGTATAACGTATAGCGTACAACGTATAACGTATAAAATGTAACGTCTAACGTTTAACGTATAACGTACAACGTATAACGTATAACGCATATCGTATAACGTACAACGTATAACGTATACCGTATTACGCATAACCTATAACGTCTAACGTATAACGTATAACGTATATCGTATAACGTATAACGTATAACGTATAACGTATAACGTATAACGTATAACGTATAACGTATAACGTATAACGTATAACGTATAACGTATAACGTATAACGTATAACGTATAACGTATAACGTATAACGTATAGCGTCTAACGTATAACGTATAACGTATAACGTATAACGTATAACGTATAACGTATAACGTATAACGTATAACGTATAACGTATAACGTATTACGTATAACCTGTAACGTCCAACGTATAACGTATAACGTATAAGGTATTACATATTACATATAACGTATAACGTACAACGTATAACGTATAACATATAACGTCTAACGTTTAACGCATAACGTACAACGTATAACGTATAACGTATAACGTATAACGTATAACGTATAACGTATAACGTACAACGTATAACGTATATCGTACAACGTATCACGTATAACGTATATCCTATAACGCATAACGTATATCCTATAACGCATAACGTTTAGCGTATAACGCATAACGTATAACGTATAACGTGTAACGTATAACGTATGACGTATCACGTATAAGGTATGACCTATAACGCATAACGTACTATATAACCTATAACGTCTAACGTATAACGTATAACGTATAACGTATAACGTATAACGCATAACGTATAACGTATAACGCATAACGTATAACGAATAACGTATAACGTATAACGTATAACGTATAACGTACAACGTATAACGTATGACCTATGACGCATAACGTATAACGTATAACGCATAACGTACAACGTATAACGTACAACGTATAACGTATAACGTATAACGTATAACGTATAACGTACAAAGTATAACGTATAACGTATAACGTATAACGTATAACGTATAACGTATAACGTTTAACGTATAACGTATAACGTATAACGTATAATGTATAACGTATAACGTACAACGTATCACGTATAACGTATATCCTATAACGCATAACGTATAACGTATAACGTATAACGTATAGCGTACAACGTATAACGTATAAAATGTAACGTCTAACGTTTAACGTATAACGTATAACGAATAACGTATAACGTATAACGTATAACGTATAACGTACAACGTATAACGTATAACGTATAACGTATAACGCATAACGTATAACGCATAACGTATAACGTATAACGTATAACGTATAACGTATAACGTTTAACGTATAACGTATAACGTATAACGTATAACGTATAACGTATAACGTATAACGAATAACGTATAACGTATAACGTATAACGTATAACGTATAACGTATAACGTATAACGCAAAACGTATAACGTATAACCTATGACGCATAACGTATAACGTATAACGTATAACGCATAACGTACAACGTATAACGTACAACGTATAACGTATAACGTATAACGTATAACGTATAACGTATAACGTATAACGTAAAACGTATAACGTATAACGTATAACGTATAACGCATAACGTATAACGCATAACGTATAACGTATAACGAATAACGTATAACGTATAACGAATAACGTATAACGTATAACGTATAACGTATAACGTGTAACGTATAACGTATAACGTACAACGTATAACGTATGACATATGACGCATATCGTATAACGTATAACGTATAACGTATAACGTATAACGTATAACGTATAACGTATAACGTATAACGTATAACGTATAACGCATAACGTATAACGTATAACGTATAACGTATAACGTATAACGTATAACGTATAACGTATAACGTATAACGTATAACGCATAACGTATAACGCATAACGTATAACGTATAACGAATAACGTATAACGTATAACGTATAACGTATAACGTATAACGTATAACGTGTAACCTATAACGTATAACGTATAACGTATAACGTATAACGTATAACGCATAACGTATAACGTATAACGTATAACGTATAACGTATAACGTATAACGTATAACGTATAACGCATAGCGTATAACGCATAACGTATAACGTATAACGTATAACGTATAACGTATAACGTATAACGTATAACGAATAACGTATAACGTATAACGTATAACGTATAACGTATAACGTATAACGTGTAACCTATAACGTATAACGTATAACGTATAACGTATAACGTATAACGTACAACGTATCACGTATAACGTATAACGTATAACGCATAACGTATAACGCATAACGTATAACGTATAACGAATACCGTAAAACGTAAATCGTATTACATATTACGCATAACGAGTAACGTATAACGTATAACGTATGACGTATAACGTATAACGTGTAACGTATAACGTATAGCGTATAACGTATAACGTATTACATATTACATATAACGTATAACGTACAACGTATAACGTATAACATATAACGTCTAACGTTTAACGTATAACGTACAACGTATAACGTATAACGTATAACGTATAACGTATAACGTATCACGTATAACGTATAACGTATAACGTATAACGTATTACGTTTAACCTGTAACGTCCAACGTATAACGTATAACGTATAACGTATTACATATTACATATAACGTATACCGTACAACGTATAACGTATAACATATGACGTCTAACGTTTAACGCATAACGTACAACGTATAACGTATAACGTATAACGTATTACATATTACATATAACGTATAACGTACAACGTATAACGTATAACGTATAACGTATAACGTTTAACGTATAACGTATAACGTATAACGTATAACGTATAACGTATAACGTATAAAGAATAACGTATAACGTATAACGTATAACGTATAACGTATAACGTGTAACGTATAACGTATAACGTACAACGTATAACGTATGACATATGACGCATATCGTATAACGTATAACGTATAACGTATAACGTATAACGTATAACGTATAACGTATAACGCATAACGTATAACGTATAACGTATAACGTATAACGTATAACGTATAACGCATAACGTATAACGTATAACGTATAACGTATAACGTATAACGTATAACGTATAACGTATAACGTATAACGTATAACGCATAACGTATAACGCATAACGTATAACGTATAACGTATAACGTATAACGTATAACGTATAACGAATAACGTATAACGTATAACGTATAACGTATAACGCATAACGCATAACGTATAAAGTATACCGTATAACGTATAACGTCAAACGTATAACGTATAGCGTATAACGTATAACGTATAACGCATAACGTATAACGTATAACGTATAACGCATAACGTATAACGTATAACGAATAACGTATAACGTATAACGTTTAACGTATAACGTATAACGCATAATGTATAACGTATAACGTATAACGTATAACGTATAACTTATAACGTATAAAGTATAACGTATAACGTATAACGTATAACGTACAACGTATAACGTATAACGTATAACGTATAACGTATCACGTATAACGTATAACGTATGACGTATCACGTATAAGGTATGGCCTATAACGCATAACGTATAGCGTATAACGCATAATGTATAACGTATAACGTATAACGTATAACGTATAACGTACAACGTATAACGTATAACGTATAACGTATAACGCATAACGTATAACGCATAACGTACAACGTATAACGTATAACGTACTATATAACCTATAACGTCTAACGTATAACGTATAACGTATAACGTATAACGTATAACGTATAACGTACAACGTATCACGTATAACGTATATCCTATAACGCGTAACGTATAACGTATAACGTATAACGTATAGCGTACAACGTATAACGTATAAAATGTAACGTCTAACGTTTAACGTATAACGCATAACGTATAACGTATAACGAATAACGTATAACGTATAACGTATAAGGTATAACGTACAACGTATAACGTATAACGTATAACGTATAACGCATAACGTATAACGCATAACGTATAACGTATAACGTATAACGTATAACGTATAACGTTTAACGTTAAACGTATAACGTATAACGTATAACGTATAACGTATAACGTATAGCGTATAACGAATAACGTATAACGTATAACGTATAACGTATAACGTACAAGGAATAACGTATAACGTATTATATAACGTATTACGTATAACGTGTAACCTATAACGTATAACGTATAACGTATAACGTATAACGTATAACGTATAACGTACAACGTATCACGTATAACGTATATCCTGTAACGCATAACGTATAACGTATAACGTATAACGTATAGCGTACAACGTATAACGTATAAAATGTAACGTCTAACGTTTAACCTATAACGTACAACGTATAACGTATAACGCATAACGTATAACGTACAACGTATCACGTATAACGTATATCCTATATCCCATAACGTATAACGTATAACGTATAACGTATAGCGTACAACGTATAACGTATAAAAAGTAACGTCTAACGTTTAACGTATAACGTACAACGTATAACGTATGACCTATGACGCATAACGTATAACGTATAACGCATAACGTACAACGTATAACGTACAACGTATAACGTATAACGTATAACGTATAACGTATAACGTATAACGTATAACGTATAACGTAAAACGTATAACGTATAACGTATAACGTATAACGCATAACGTATAACGCATAACGTATAACGTATAACGAATAACGTATAACGTATAACGAATAACGTATAACGTATAACGTATAACGTATAACGTGTAACGTATAACGTATAACGTACAACGTATAACGTATGACATATGACGCATATCGTATAACGTATAACGTATAACGTATAACGTATAACGTATAACGTATAACGTATAACGTATAACGTATAACGTATAACGCATAACGTATAACGTATAACGTATAACGTATAACGTATAACGTATAACGTATAACGTATAACGTATAACGTATAACGCATAACGTATAACGCATAACGTATAACGTATAACGAATAACGTATAACGTATAACGTATAACGTATAACGTATAACGTATAACGTGTAACCTATAACGTATAACGTATAACGTATAACGTATAACGTATAACGCATAACGTATAACGTATAACGTATAACGTATAACGTATAACGTATAACGTATAACGTATAACGTATAACGTATAACGCATAGCGTATAACGCATAACGTATAACGTATAACGTATAACGTATAACGTATAACGTATAACGTATAACGAATAACGTATAACGTATAACGTATAACGTATAACGTATAACGTATAACGTGTAACCTATAACGTATAACGTATAACGTATAACGTATAACGTATAACGTACAACGTATCACGTATAACGTATAACGTATAACGCATAACGTATAACGCATAACGTATAACATATAACGAATACCGTAAAACGTAAATCGTATTACATATTACGCATAACGAGTAACGTATAACGTATAACGTATGACGTATAACGTATAACGTGTAACGTATAACGTATAGCGTATAACGTATAACGTATTACATATTACATATAACGTATAACGTACAACGTATAACGTATAACATATAACGTCTAACGTTTAACGTATAACGTACAACGTATAACGTATAACGTATAACGTATAACGTATAACGTATCACGTATAACGTATAACGTATAACGTATAACGTATTACGTTTAACCTGTAACGTCCAACGTATAACGTATAACGTATAACGTATTACATATTACATATAACGTATACCGTACAACGTATAACGTATAACATATGACGTCTAACGTTTAACGCATAACGTACAACGTATAACGTATAACGTATAACGTATTACATATTACATATAACGTATAACGTACAACGTATAACGTATAACGTATAACGTATAACGTTTAACGTATAACGTATAACGTATAACGTATAACGTATAACGTATAACGTATAAAGAATAACGTATAACGTATAACGTATAACGTATAACGTATAACGTGTAACGTATAACGTATAACGTACAACGTATAACGTATGACATATGACGCATATCGTATAACGTATAACGTATAACGTATAACGTATAACGTATAACGTATAACGTATAACGCATAACGTATAACGTATAACGTATAACGTATAACGTATAACGTATAACGCATAACGTATAACGTATAACGTATAACGTATAACGTATAACGTATAACGTATAACGTATAACGTATAACGTATAACGCATAACGTATAACGCATAACGTATAACGTATAACGTATAACGTATAACGTATAACGTATAACGAATAACGTATAACGTATAACGTATAACGTATAACGCATAACGCATAACGTATAAAGTATACCGTATAACGTATAACGTCAAACGTATAACGTATAGCGTATAACGTATAACGTATAACGCATAACGTATAACGTATAACGTATAACGCATAACGTATAACGTATAACGAATAACGTATAACGTATAACGTTTAACGTATAACGTATAACGCATAATGTATAACGTATAACGTATAACGTATAACGTATAACTTATAACGTATAAAGTATAACGTATAACGTATAACGTATAACGTACAACGTATAACGTATAACGTATAACGTATAACGTATCACGTATAACGTATAACGTATGACGTATCACGTATAAGGTATGGCCTATAACGCATAACGTATAGCGTATAACGCATAATGTATAACGTATAACGTATAACGTATAACGTATAACGTACAACGTATAACGTATAACGTATAACGTATAACGCATAACGTATAACGCATAACGTACAACGTATAACGTATAACGTACTATATAACCTATAACGTCTAACGTATAACGTATAACGTATAACGTATAACGTATAACGTATAACGTACAACGTATCACGTATAACGTATATCCTATAACGCGTAACGTATAACGTATAACGTATAACGTATAGCGTACAACGTATAACGTATAAAATGTAACGTCTAACGTTTAACGTATAACGCATAACGTATAACGTATAACGAATAACGTATAACGTATAACGTATAAGGTATAACGTACAACGTATAACGTATAACGTATAACGTATAACGCATAACGTATAACGCATAACGTATAACGTATAACGTATAACGTATAACGTATAACGTTTAACGTTAAACGTATAACGTATAACGTATAACGTATAACGTATAGCGTATAACGAATAACGTATAACGTATAACGTATAACGTATAACGTACAAGGTATAACGTATAACGTATTATATAACGTATTACGTATAACGTGTAACCTATAACGTATAACGTATAACGTATAACGTATAACGTATAACGTATAACGTACAACGTATCACGTATAACGTATATCCTGTAACGCATAACGTATAACGTATAACGTATAACGTATAGCGTACAACGTATAACGTATAAAATGTAACGTCTAACGTTTAACCTATAACGTACAACGTATAACGTATAACGCATAACGTATAACGTACAACGTATCACGTATAACGTATATCCTATATCCCATAACGTATAACGTATAACGTATAACGTATAGCGTACAACGTATAACGTATAAAAAGTAACGTCTAACGTTTAACGTATAACGTACAACGTATAACGTATAACGTATAACGTATACCGTATTACGCATAACCTATAACGTCTAACGTATAACGTATAACGTATATCGTATAACGTATAACGTATAACGTATAACGTATAACGTATAACGTATAACGTAAAACGTATAACGTATAACGTATAACGTATAACGTATGACGTATAACGTACAACTTATAACGTATAACGTACAACGTATCACGTATAACGTATATCCTATAACGCATAACGTATATCCTATAACGTATAACGCATAACGTACAACGTATAACGAATAACGTATAACGTATTACGTATAACGTATAACGTATAACGTATAACGTATAACGTATAACGTATAACGCATAACGTATAACGTATAACGTATAACGCATAACGTATAACGAATAACGAATAACGTATAACGTATAACGTTTAACGTATAACGTATAACGAATAACGTATAACGTATTACGTATAACGTATAACGTATAACGTATAACGTATAACGTATAACGTATAACGTATAACGCATAACGTATAACGCATAACGTATAACGTATAACGTGTAACGTATAACGTATGACGTATCACGTATAAGGTATGACCTATAACGCATAACGTACTATATAACCTATAACGTCTAACGTATAACGTATAACGTATAACGTATAACGTATAACGTATAACGTACAACGTATCACGTATAACGTATATCCTATAACGCGTAACGTATAACGTATAACGTATAACGTATAACGTATAGCGTACAACGTATAACGTATAAAATGTAACGTCTAACGTTTAACGTATAACGCATAACGTATAACGTATAACGAATAACGTATAACGTATAACGTATAACGTATAACGTACAACGTATAACGTATAACGTATAACGTATAACGCATAACGTATAACGCATAACGTATAACGTATAACGTATAACGTATAACGTATAACGTTTAACGTATAACGTATAACGTATAACGTATAACGTATAACGTATAGCGTATAACGAATAACGTATAACGTATAACGTATAACGTATAACGTACAAGGTATAACGTATAACGTATTATATAACGTATTACGTATAACGTGTAACCTATAACGTATAACGTATAACGTATAACGTATAACGTATAACGTACAACGTATCACGTATAACGTATATCCTGTAACGCATAACGTATAACGTATAACGTATAACGTATAACGTATAACGTATAACGTATAGCGTACAACGTATAACGTATAAAATGTAACGTCTAACGTTTAACCTATAACGTACAACGTATAACGTATAACGCATAACGTATAACGTACAACGTATAACGTATAACATATAACGTCTAACGTATAACGTATAACGTATAACGAATAACGTATAACGTATAACGTATAACGTATAACGTACAACGTATAACGTATAACGTATAACGTATAACGCATAACGTATAACGCATAACGTACAACGTATAACGTATGGCGTATAACGTATAACGTATAACGTATAACGTATAACGTATAACGTATAACGTATAACGTATAACGTATAACGTATAACGAATAACGTATAACGTATAACGTATAGCGTATGACGTATCACGTATAAGGTATGACCTGTGACGCATAACGTATAGCGTATAACGCATAACGTATAACGTATAACGTATAACGCATAACGTATAACGTATAACGAATAACGTATAACGTATAACGAATAACGTATAACGTATAACGTATAACGTATAACGTGTAACGTATAACGTATAACGTACAACGTATAACGTATGACATATGACGCATATCGTATAACGTATAACGTATAACGTATAACGTATAACGTATAACGTATAACGTATAACGCATAACGTATAACGTATAACGTATAACGTATAACGTATAACGTATAACGTATAACGTATAACGTATAACGTATAACGCATAACGTATAACGCATAACGTATAACGTATAACGTATAACGTATAACGTATAACGTTTAACGTATAACGTATAACGTATAACGTATAACGTATAACGTATAACGTATAACGAATAACGTATAACGTATAACGTATAACGTATAACGTATAACGTATAACGTGTAACCTATAACGTGTAACGTATAACGTATAACGTATAACGTATAACGTACAACGTATAACGTATAACGTACAACGTATCACGTATAACGTATATCCTATAACGCATAACGTGTATCCTATAACGCATAACGTATAGCGTATAACGCATAACGTACAACGTATAACGTACAACGTATAACGTATAACGTATAACGTATAACGTATAACGTATAACGTATAACGTATAACGTATAACGTATAACGTATAACGTATAACGTATAACGTATAACGTATAACGTATAACGCATAACGTATAACGCATAACGTATAACGTATAACGAATACCGTAAAACGTAAATCGTATTACATATTACGCATAACGAGTAACGTATAACGTATAACGTATGACGTATAACGTATAACGTGTAACGTATAACGTATAGCGTATAACGTATAACGTATTACATATTACATATAACGTATAACGTACAACGTATATGTATAACATATAACGTCTAACGTTTAACGTATAACGTACAACGTATAACGTATAACGTATAACGTATAACGTATAACGTATAACGTATTACATATTACATATAACGTATACCGTACAACGTATAACGTATAACATATAACGTCTAACGTTTAACGCATAACGTACAACGTATAACGTATAACGTATAACGTATTACATATTACATATAACGTATAACGTACAACGTATAACGTATAACCTATAACGTCTAACGTATAACGTATAACCTATAACGTATAACGTATAACGTATAACGTATAACGTATAACGTATAACGTATTACGTTTAACCTGTAACGTCCAACGTATAACGTATAACGTATAACGTATTACATATTACATATAACGTATACCGTACAACGTGTAACGTATAACATACA
Source organism: Ptiloglossa arizonensis (assembly GCF_051014685.1). NCBI lineage: Eukaryota > Metazoa > Arthropoda > Insecta > Hymenoptera > Colletidae > Ptiloglossa > Ptiloglossa arizonensis. The sequence continues at coordinate 39,136 of NW_027479581.1, forward strand.
ACGTCTAACGTTTAACGCATAACGTACAACGTATAACGTATAACGTATAACGTATAACGTATAACGTATAACGTACAACGTATAACGTATAACGTACAACGTATCACGTATAACGTATATCCTATAACGCATAACGTATATCCTATAACGCATAACGTATAGCGTATAACGCATAACGTATACCGTATAACGTATAACGTCAAACGTATAACGTATAACGTATAACGCATAACGTATAACGCATAACGTATAAAGTATACCGTATAACGTATAACGTCAAACGTATAACGTATAACGTATAACGTATAACGTATAACGCATAACGTATAACGTATAACGTATAACGCATAACGTATAACGTATAACGAATAACGTATAACGTATAACGTTTAACGTATAACGTATAACGCATAATGTATAACGTATAACGTATAACGTATAACGTATAACGTATAACTTATAACGTATAACGTATAACGTATAACGTATAACGTATAACGTACAACGTATAACGTATAACGTATAACGTATAACGTATCACGTATAACGTATAACGTATGACGTATCACGTATAAGGTATGACCTATAACGCATAACGTATAGCGTATAACGCATAATGTATAACGTATAACGTATAACGTATAACGTATAACGTACAACGTATAACGTATAACGTATAACGTATAACGCATAACGTATAACGCATAACGTACAACGTATAACGTATAGCGTATAACGTATAACGTATAACGTATAACGTATAACGCATAGCGTACAACGTATAACGAATAACGTATAACGTATTACGTATAACGTATAACGTATAACGTATAACGTATAACGTATAACGTATAACGTATAACGCATAACGTATAACGTATAACGTATAACGCATAACGTATAACGAATAACGAATAACGTATAACGTATAACGTTTAACGTATAACGTATAACGCATAATGTATAACGTATAACGTATAACGTATAACGTATAACGTATAACGTACAACGTATAACGTATAACGTATAACGTATAACGTATAACGCATAACGTATAACGCATAACGTACAACGTATAACGTATAGCGTATAACGTATAACGTATAACGTATAACGTATAACGCATAACGTATAACGTATAACGAATAACGTATAACGTATTACGTATAACGTATAACGTATAACGTATAACGTATAACGTATAACGTATAACGTATAACGCATAACGTATAACGCATAACGTATAACGTATAACGTGTAACGTATAACGTATGACGTATCACGTATAAGGTATGACCTATAACGCATAACGTACTATATAACCTATAACGTCTAACGTATAACGTATAACGTATAACGTATAACGTATAACGTATAACGTACAACGTATCACGTATAACGTATATCCTATAACGCGTAACGTATAACGTATAACGTATAACGTATAACGTATAACGTATAGCGTACAACGTATAACGTATAAAATGTAACGTCTAACGTTTAACGTATAACGCATAACGTATAACGTATAACGAATAACGTATAACGTATAACGTATAACGTATAACGTACAACGTATAACGTATAACGTATAACGTATAACGCATAACGTATAACGCATAACGTATAACGTATAACGTATAACGTATAACGTATAACGTTTAACGTATAACGTATAACGTATAACGTATAACGTATAACGTATAGCGTATAACGAATAACGTATAACGTATAACGTATAACGTATAACGTACAAGGTATAACGTATAACGTATTATATAACGTATTACGTATAACGTGTAACCTATAACGTATAACGTATAACGTATAACGTATAACGTATAACGTACAACGTATCACGTATAACGTATATCCTGTAACGCATAACGTATAACGTATAACGTATAACGTATAACGTATAACGTATAGCGTACAACGTATAACGTATAAAATGTAACGTCTAACGTTTAACCTATAACGTACAACGTATAACGTATAACGCATAACGTATAACGTACAACGTATAACGTATAACATATAACGTCTAACGTATAACGTATAACGTATAACGAATAACGTATAACGTATAACGTATAACGTATAACGTACAACGTATAACGTATAACGTATAACGTATAACGCATAACGTATAACGCATAACGTACAACGTATAACGTATGGCGTATAACGTATAACGTATAACGTATAACGTATAACGTATAACGTATAACGTATAACGTATAACGTATAACGTACAACGTATCACGTATAACGTATATCCTATATCCCATAACGTATAACGTATAACGTATAACGTATAGCGTACAACGTATAACGTATAAAATGTAACGTCTAACGTTTAACGTATAACGTACAACGTATAACGTATAACGTATAACGTATACCGTATTACGCATAACCTATAACGTCTAACGTATAACGTATAACGTATATCGTATAACGTATAACGTATAACGTATAACGTATAACGTATAACGTATAACGTATAACGTAAAACGTATAACGTATAACGTATAACGTATAACGTATAACGTATAACGTATAACGTATATCGTCTAACGTATAACGTATAACGTATAACGTATAACGTATAACGTATAACGTATAACGTATAACGTATTACGTATAACCTGTAACGTCCAACGTATAACGTATAACGTATAACGTATAACGTATAACGTAAAACGTATAACGTATAACGTATAACGTATAACGTATAACGTATATCGTCTAACGTATAACGTATAACGTATAACGTATAACGTATAACGTACAACGTATAACGTATAACGTATAACGTATAACGCATAACGTATAACGCATAACGTATAACGTATAACGTATAACGTATAACGTATAACGTTTAACGTATAACGTATAACGTATAACGTATAACGTATAACGTATAACGTATAACGAATAACGTATAACGTATAACGTATAACGTATAACGTATAACGTATAACGTATAACGTACAACGTATAACGTATGACCTATGACGCATAACGTATAACGTATAACGCATAACGTACAACGTATAACGTACAACGTATAACGTATAACGTATAACGTATAACGTATAACGTATAACGTATAACGTATAACGTATAACGTATAACGTATAACGTATAACGTATAACGTATAACGTATAACGTATAACGTATAACGTATAACGCATAACGTATAACGCATAACGTATAACGTATAACGTATAACGTATAACGTATAACGTATAACGAATAACGTATAACGTATAACGTATAACGTATAACGTATAACGTATAACGTATAACGTACAACGTATAACGTACAACCTATGACGCATAACGTATAACGCATAACGTATAACGTATAACGTATAACGTATAACGTATAACGTATAACGTATAACGTATAACGTATAACGTATAACGTATAACGTATAACGTATAACGTATAACGTATAACGTATAACGTATAACGTATAACGAATAACGTATAACGTATAACGTATAACGTATGACGTATCACGTATAAGGTATGACCTATGACGCATAACGTATAGCGTATAACGCATAACGTATAACGTATAACGTATAACGCATAACGTATAACGTATAACGAATAACGTATAACGTATAACGAATAACGTATAACGTATAACGTATAACGTATAACGTGTAACGTATAACGTATAACGTACAACGTATAACGTATGACATATGACGCATATCGTATAACGTATAACGTATAACGTAAAACGTATAACGTATAACGTATAACGTATAACGTATAACGCATAACGTATAACGTATAACGTATAACGTATAACGTATAACGTATAACGTATAACGTATAACGTATAACGTATAACGCATAACGTATAACGCATAACGTATAACGTATAACGTATAACGTATAACGTATAACGTTTAACGTATAACGTATAACGTATAACGTATAACGTATAACGTATAACGTATAACGAATAACGTATAACGTATAACGTATAACGTATAACGTATGACGTATAACGTGTAACCTATAACGTATAACGTATAACGTATAACGTATAACGTATAACGTACAACGTATCACGTATAACGTATAACGTATAACGCATAACGTATAACGCATAACGTATAACGTATAACGAATACCGTAAAACGTAAATCGTATTACATATTACGCATAACGAGTAACGTATAACGTATAACGTATGACGTATAACGTATAACGTGTAACGTATAACGTATAGCGTATAACGTATAACGTATTACATGTTACATATAACGTATAACGTACAACGTATAACGTATAACATATAACGTCTAACGTTTAACGTATAACGTACAACGTATAACGTATAACGTATAACGTATAACGTATAACGAATCACGTATAACGTATTACGTTTAACCTGTAACGTCCAACGTATAACGTATAACGTATAACGTATTACATATTACATATAACGTATACCGTACAACGTATAACGTATAACATATAACGTCTAACGTTTAACGCATAACGTACAACGTATAACGTATAACGTATAACGTATTACATATTACATATAACGTATAACGTACAACGTATAACGTATAACCTATAACGTCTAACGTATAACGTATAACCTATAACGTATAACCTATAACGTCTAACGTATAACGTATAACGTATAACGTATAACGTATAACGTATAACGTATAACGTATAACGTATAACGTATAACGTATAACGTATAACGTATAACGTATAACGTATAACGTATAACGTATAACGTATAACGTACAACGTATAACGTATAACGTATAACGTATAACGTATAACGTATAACGTATAACGTATAACGTATAACGTATAACGTACAACGTATAACGTACAACGTATAACGTACAACGTATAACGTACAACGTATAACGTACAAAGTATAACGTATAACGTATAACGTATAACGTATAACGTATAACGTATGACGTATCACGTATAAGGTATGACCTATGACGCATAACGTATAGCGTATAACGCATAACGTATAACGTATAACGTATAACGTATAACGTATAACGTATAACGTATAACGTATAACGTATAACGTAAACGTATAACGTATAACGTATAACGTATAACGTATAACGTATAACGTATAACGTATAACGTATAACGTATAACGTATAACGTATAACGTATAACGTATAACGTATAACGTATAACGTATAACGTATAACGTATAACGTATAACGTATAACGTACAAGGTATCACGTATAACGTTTATCCTATAACGCATAACGTATATCCTATAACGCATAACGTATAGCGTATAACGCATAACGTATACCGTATAACGTATAACGTCAAACGTATAACGTATAACGTATAACGTATAACGTATAACGTATAACGCATAACGTATAACGTATACCGTATAACGTATAACGTCAAACGTATAACGTATAACGTATAACGTATAACGTATAACGCATAACGTATAACGTATAACGTATAACGCATAACGTACAACGTGTAACGTATAACGTATGACGTATCACGTATAAGGTATGACCTATAACGCATAACGTATAACGCATAACGTATAACGTATAACGTATAACGTATAACGTATAACGTATAACGTATAACGTATAACGTATAACGTATAACGTATAACGTATAACGTATAACGTATAACGTATAACGTATAACGTATAACGTATAACGTATAACGTATAACGTATAACGTATAACGAATAACGTATAACGTATAACGTATAACGTATAACGTATAACGTATAACGTATAACGTATAACGTATAACGTATAACGTATAACGTATAACGTATAACGTATAACGTATAACGTATAACGTATAACGCATAACGTATAACGTATAACGAATAACGTATAACGTATAACGTATAACGTATAACGTACAACGTATCACGTATAACGTATATCCTATAACGCGTAACGTATAACGTATAACGTATAACGTATAACGTATAACGTATAGCGTACAACGTATAACGTATAAAATGTAACGTCTAACGTTTAACGTATAACGCATAACGTATAACGTATAACGAATAACGTATAACGTATAACGTATAACGTATAACGTACAACGTATAACGTATAACGTATAACGTATAACGCATAACGTATAACGCATAACGTATAACGTATAACGTATAACGTATAACGTATAACGTTTAACGTATAACGTATAACGTATAACGTATAACGTATAACGTATAGCGTATAACGAATAACGTATAACGTATAACGTATAACGTATAACGTACAAGGTATAACGTATAACGTATTATATAACGTATTACGTATAACGTGTAACCTATAACGTATAACGTATAACGTATAACGTATAACGTATAACGTACAACGTATCACGTATAACGTATATCCTGTAACGCATAACGTATAACGTATAACGTATAACGTATAACGTATAACGTATAGCGTACAACGTATAACGTATAAAATGTAACGTCTAACGTTTAACCTATAACGTACAACGTATAACGTATAACGCATAACGTATAACGTACAACGTATAACGTATAACATATAACGTCTAACGTATAACGTATAACGTATAACGAATAACGTATAACGTATAACGTATAACGTATAACGTACAACGTATAACGTATAACGTATAACGTATAACGCATAACGTATAACGCATAACGTACAACGTATAACGTATGGCGTATAACGTATAACGTATAACGTATAACGTATAACGTATAACGTATAACGTATAACGTATAACGTATAACGTACAACGTATCACGTATAACGTATATCCTATATCCCATAACGTATAACGTATAACGTATAACGTATAGCGTACAACGTATAACGTATAAAATGTAACGTCTAACGTTTAACGTATAACGTACAACGTATAACGTATAACGTATAACGTATACCGTATTACGCATAACCTATAACGTCTAACGTATAACGTATAACGTATATCGTATAACGTATAACGTATAACGTATAACGTATAACGTATAACGTATAACGTATAACGTAAAACGTATAACGTATAACGTATAACGTATAACGTATAACGTATAACGTATAACGTATATCGTCTAACGTATAACGTATAACGTATAACGTATAACGTATAACGTATAACGTATAACGTATAACGTATTACGTATAACCTGTAACGTCCAACGTATAACGTATAACGTATAACGTATAACGTATAACGTAAAACGTATAACGTATAACGTATAACGTATAACGTATAACGTATATCGTCTAACGTATAACGTATAACGTATAACGTATAACGTATAACGTACAACGTATAACGTATAACGTATAACGTATAACGCATAACGTATAACGCATAACGTATAACGTATAACGTATAACGTATAACGTATAACGTTTAACGTATAACGTATAACGTATAACGTATAACGTATAACGTATAACGTATAACGAATAACGTATAACGTATAACGTATAACGTATAACGTATAACGTATAACGTATAACGTACAACGTATAACGTATGACCTATGACGCATAACGTATAACGTATAACGCATAACGTACAACGTATAACGTACAACGTATAACGTATAACGTATAACGTATAACGTATAACGTATAACGTATAACGTATAACGTATAACGTATAACGTATAACGTATAACGTATAACGTATAACGTATAACGTATAACGTATAACGTATAACGCATAACGTATAACGCATAACGTATAACGTATAACGTATAACGTATAACGTATAACGTATAACGAATAACGTATAACGTATAACGTATAACGTATAACGTATAACGTATAACGTATAACGTACAACGTATAACGTACAACCTATGACGCATAACGTATAACGCATAACGTATAACGTATAACGTATAACGTATAACGTATAACGTATAACGTATAACGTATAACGTATAACGTATAACGTATAACGTATAACGTATAACGTATAACGTATAACGTATAACGTATAACGTATAACGAATAACGTATAACGTATAACGTATAACGTATGACGTATCACGTATAAGGTATGACCTATGACGCATAACGTATAGCGTATAACGCATAACGTATAACGTATAACGTATAACGCATAACGTATAACGTATAACGAATAACGTATAACGTATAACGAGTAACGTATAACGTATAACGTATAACGTATAACGTGTAACGTATAACGTATAACGTACAACGTATAACGTATGACATATGACGCATATCGTATAACGTATAACGTATAACGTAAAACGTATAACGTATAACGTATAACGTATAACGTATAACGCATAACGTATAACGTATAACGTATAACGTATAACGTATAACGTATAACGTATAACGTATAACGTATAACGTATAACGCATAACGTATAACGCATAACGTATAACGTATAACGTATAACGTATAACGTATAACGTTTAACGTATAACGTATAACGTATAACGTATAACGTATAACGTATAACGTATAACGAATAACGTATAACGTATAACGTATAACGTATAACGTATGACGTATAACGTGTAACCTATAACGTATAACGTATAACGTATAACGTATAACGTATAACGTACAACGTATCACGTATAACGTATAACGTATAACGCATAACGTATAACGCATAACGTATAACGTATAACGAATACCGTAAAACGTAAATCGTATTACATATTACGCATAACGAGTAACGTATAACGTATAACGTATGACGTATAACGTATAACGTGTAACGTATAACGTATAGCGTATAACGTATAACGTATTACATGTTACATATAACGTATAACGTACAACGTATAACGTATAACATATAACGTCTAACGTTTAACGTATAACGTACAACGTATAACGTATAACGTATAACGTATAACGTATAACGAATCACGTATAACGTATTACGTTTAACCTGTAACGTCCAACGTATAACGTATAACGTATAACGTATTACATATTACATATAACGTATACCGTACAACGTATAACGTATAACATATAACGTCTAACGTTTAACGCATAACGTACAACGTATAACGTATAACGTATAACGTATTACATATTACATATAACGTATAACGTACAACGTATAACGTATAACCTATAACGTCTAACGTATAACGTATAACCTATAACGTATAACCTATAACGTCTAACGTATAACGTATAACGTATAACGTATAACGTATAACGTATAACGTATAACGTATAACGTATAACGTATAACGTATAACGTATAACGTATAACGTATAACGTATAACGTATAACGTATAACGTATAACGTACAACGTATAACGTATAACGTATAACGTATAACGTATAACGTATAACGTATAACGTATAACGTATAACGTATAACGTACAACGTATAACGTACAACGTATAACGTACAACGTATAACGTACAACGTATAACGTACAAAGTATAACGTATAACGTATAACGTATAACGTATAACGTATAACGTATGACGTATCACGTATAAGGTATGACCTATGACGCATAACGTATAGCGTATAACGCATAACGTATAACGTATAACGTATAACGTATAACGTATAACGTATAACGTATAACGTATAACGTATAACGTAAACGTATAACGTATAACGTATAACGTATAACGTATAACGTATAACGTATAACGTATAACGTATAACGTATAACGTATAACGTATAACGTATAACGTATAACGTATAACGTATAACGTATAACGTATAACGTATAACGTATAACGTATAACGTACAAGGTATCACGTATAACGTTTATCCTATAACGCATAACGTATATCCTATAACGCATAACGTATAGCGTATAACGCATAACGTATACCGTATAACGTATAACGTCAAACGTATAACGTATAACGTATAACGTATAACGTATAACGTATAACGCATAACGTATAACGTATACCGTATAACGTATAACGTCAAACGTATAACGTATAACGTATAACGTATAACGTATAACGCATAACGTATAACGTATAACGTATAACGCATAACGTACAACGTGTAACGTATAACGTATGACGTATCACGTATAAGGTATGACCTATAACGCATAACGTATAACGCATAACGTATAACGTATAACGTATAACGTATAACGTATAACGTATAACGTATAACGTATAACGTATAACGTATAACGTATAACGTATAACGTATAACGTATAACGTATAACGTATAACGTATAACGTATAACGTATAACGTATAACGTATAACGTATAACGAATAACGTATAACGTATAACGTATAACGTATAACGTATAACGTATAACGTATAACGTATAACGTATAACGTATAACGTATAACGTATAACGTATAACGTATAACGTATAACGTATAACGTATAACGCATAACGTATAACGTATAACGAATAACGTATAACGTATAACGTATAACGTATAACGTATAACGTATAACGTATAACGTATAACGTATAACGCATAACGTATAACGTATAACGTATAACGCATAACGTATAACGCATAACGTATAACGTATAACGTATAACGTATAACGTATAACGTATAACGTATAACGTATAACGTAAACGTATAACGTATATCGTATAACGTATAACGTATAACGTATAACGTATAACGAATAACGTATAACGTATAACGTATAACGTATGACGTATCACGTATAAGGTATGACATATGACGCATAACGTATAGCGTATAACGCATAACGTATAACGTATAACGTATAACGTATAACGTATAACGTATAACGTATAACGTATAACGTATACCGTATAACGTATAACGTATAACGTATAACGTATAACGTATAACGTATAACGTATAACGTATAACGTATAACGTATAACGTATAACGTATAACGTATAACGTATAACGTATAACGTATAACGAATAATGTATAACGTATAACGTATAACGTATAACGTATAACGTATAACGTATAACGTATAACGTATAACGTATAACGTATAACGTATAACGTATAACGTATAACGTATAACGTATAACGTATAACGTATAACGTATAACGTATAACGTATAACGTATAACGTATAACGTATAACGTATAACGTATAACGTATAACGTATAACGTATAACGTATAACGTATAACGTATAACGTATAACGTACAACGTATAACGTATAACGTATAACGTATAACGTATAACGTATAACGTATAACGTATAACGTATAACGTATAACGTACAACGTATAACGTACAACGTATAACGTACAACGTATAACGTACAACGTATAACGTACAAAGTATAACGTATAACGTATAACGTATAACGTATAACGTATAACGTATGACGTATCACGTATAAGGTATGACCTATGACGCATAACGTATAGCGTATAACGCATAACGTATAACGTATAACGTATAACGTATAACGTATAACGTATAACGTATAACGTATAACGTATAACGTAAACGTATAACGTATAACGTATAACGTATAACGTATAACGTATAACGTATAACGTATAACGTATAACGTATAACGTATAACGTATAACGTATAACGTATAACGTATAACGTATAACGTATAACGTATAACGTATAACGTACAAGGTATCACGTATAACGTTTATCCTATAACGCATAACGTATATCCTATAACGCATAACGTATAGCGTATAACGCATAACGTATACCGTATAACGTATAACGTCAAACGTATAACGTATAACGTATAACGTATAACGTATAACGTATAACGCATAACGTATAACGTATACCGTATAACGTATAACGTCAAACGTATAACGTATAACGTATAACGTATAACGTATAACGCATAACGTATAACGTATAACGTATAACGCATAACGTACAACGTGTAACGTATAACGTATGACGTATCACGTATAAGGTATGACCTATAACGCATAACGTATAACGCATAACGTATAACGTATAACGTATAACGTATAACGTATAACGTATAACGTATAACGTATAACGTATAACGTATAACGTATAACGTATAACGTATAACGTATAACGTATAACGTATAACGTATAACGTATAACGTATAACGTATAACGTATAACGTATAACGAATAACGTATAACGTATAACGTATAACGTATAACGTATAACGTATAACGTATAACGTATAACGTATAACGTATAACGTATAACGTATAACGTATAACGTATAACGTATAACGTATAACGTATAACGCATAACGTATAACGTATAACGAATAACGTATAACGTATAACGTATAACGTATAACGTATAACGTATAACGTATAACGTATAACGTATAACGCATAACGTATAACGTATAACGTATAACGCATAACGTATAACGCATAACGTATAACGTATAACGTATAACGTATAACGTATAACGTATAACGTAAACGTATAACGTATATCGTATAACGTATAACGTATAACGTATAACGTATAACGAATAACGTATAACGTATAACGTATAACGTATGACGTATCACGTATAAGGTATGACATATGACGCATAACGTATAGCGTATAACGCATAACGTATAACGTATAACGTATAACGTATAACGTATAACGTATAACGTATAACGTATAACGTATACCGTATAACGTATAACGTATAACGTATAACGTATAACGTATAACGTATAACGTATAACGTATAACGTATAACGTATAACGTATAACGTATAACGTATAACGTATAACGTATAACGAATAATGTATAACGTATAACGTATAACGTATAACGTATAACGTATAACGTATAACGTATAACGTATAACGTATAACGTATAACGTATAACGTATAACGTATAACGTATAACGTATAACGTATAACGTATAACGTATAACGTATAACGTATAACGTATAACGTACAACGTATAACGTACAAGGTATCACGTATAACGAATATCCTATAACGCATAATGTATATCCTATAACGCATAACGTATAGCGTATAACGCATAACGTATTCCGTATAACGTATAACGTATTACGTATAACGTATAACGTACATCCTATAACGCATAACGTATAACGTATAACGTATATCGTATAACGTATAACGTTTAACGCATAACGTACAACGTATAACGTATAACGTATAACGTATAACGTATAACGCATAACGTATAACGCATAACGTATAACGTATAACGTGTAACGTATAACGTATGACGTATCACGTATAAGGTATGACCTATAACGCATAACGTGTAACGTATAACGTATAACGTATAACGTATAAAGTATAACGTATAACGTATAACGTATAACGTATGACGTATAACGTATAACGTATAACGTATAACGTATAACGTATAACGTATAACGGTTAACATATAACGTATAACGTATAACGTATAACGTATAACGTATAACGTCTAACGTATAATTTATAACGTATAACGTATAACGTATAACGTATAACGTATAACGTATAACGCATAACGTATAACGTATAACGTATAACGTATAACGTATAACGTATAACGTATAACGTATAACGTATAACGTATAACGTATAACGTATAACGTATAACGTATAACGTATTACGTATAACGTATAACGTATATCCTATAACGCATAACGTATAACGTATAACGTATATCGTATAACGTATAACGTTTAACGCATAACGTATAACGTATAACGTATAACGTATTACGTATAACGTATAACGTATATCCTATAACGCATAACGTATAACGTATAACGTATATCGTATAACGTATAACGTTTAACGCATAACGTATAACGTATAACGTATAACGTATAACGTATAACGTATAACGTACAACGTATAACGTACAACGTATAACGTACAACGTATAACGTACAACGTATAACGTACAAAGTATAACGTATAACGTATAACGTATAACGTATAACGTATAACGTATGACGTATCACGTATAAGGTATGACCTATGACGCATAACGTATAGCGTATAACGCATAACGTATAACGTATAACGTATAACGTATAACGTATAACGTATAACGTATAACGTATAACGTATAACGTAAACGTATAACGTATAACGTATAACGTATAACGTATAACGTATAACGTATAACGTATAACGTATAACGTATAACGTATAACGTATAACGTATAACGTATAACGTATAACGTATAACGTATAACGTACAAGGTATCACGTATAACGTTTATCCTATAACGCATAACGTATATCCTTAACGCATAACGTATAGCGTATAACGCATAACGTATACCGTATAACGTATAACGTCAAACGTATAACGTATAACGTATAACGTATAACGTATAACGTATAACGTATAACGCATAACGTATAACGTATACCGTATAACGTATAACGTCAAACGTATAACGTATAACGTATAACGTATAACGTATAACGCATAACGTATAACGTATAACGTATAACGCATAACGTACAACGTGTAACGTATAACGTATGACGTATCACGTATAAGGTATGACCTATAACGCATAACGTATAACGCATAACGTATAACGTATAACGTATAACGTATAACGTATAACGTATAACGTATAACGTATAACGTATAACGTATAACGTATAACGTATAACGTATAACGTATAACGTATAACGTATAACGTATAACGTATAACGTATAACGTATAACGTATAACGAATAACGTATAACGTATAACGTATAACGTATAACGTATAACGTATAACGTATAACGTATAACGTATAACGTATAACGTATAACGCATAACGTATAACGTATAACGAATAACGTATAACGTATAACGTATAACGTATAACGTATAACGTATAACGTATAACGTATAACGTATAACGCATAACGTATAACGTATAACGTATAACGCATAACGTATAACGCATAACGTATAACGTATAACGTATAACGTATAACGTATAACGTATAACGTATAACGTATAACGTAAACGTATAACGTATATCGTATAACGTATAACGTATAACGTATAACGTATAACGAATAACGTATAACGTATAACGTATAACGTATGACGTATCACGTATAAGGTATGACATATGACGCATAACGTATAGCGTATAACGCATAACGTATAACGTATAACGTATAACGTATAACGTATAACGTATAACGTATAACGTATAACGTATACCGTATAACGTATAACGTATAACGTATAACGTATAACGTATAACGTATAACGTATAACGTATAACGTATAACGTATAACGTATAACGTATAACGTATAACGTATAACGTATAACGTATAACGTATAACGTATAACGTATAACGTATAACGTATAACGTATAACGTATAACGTATAACGTATAACGTATTACGTATAACGTATAACGTATATCCTATAACGCATAACGTATAACGTATAACGTATATCGTATAACGTATAACGTTTAACGCATAACGTATAACGTATAACGTATAACGTATTACGTATAACGTGTAACGTATATCCTATAACGCATAACGTATAACGTATAACGTATATCGTATAACGTATAACGTTTAACGCATAACGTACAACGTATAACGTATAACGTATAACGTATAACGTATAACGCATAACGTATAACGCATAACGTATAACGTATAACGTGTAACGTATAACGTATGACGTATCACGTATAAGGTATAACCTATAAAGCATAACGTGTAACGTATAACGTATAACGTATAACGTATAAAGTATAACGTATAACGTATAACGTATAACGTATAACGTATAACGTATAACGTATAACGTATAACGTATAACGTATAACGTATAACGTATAACGTATAACGTATAACGTATAACGTATAACGTATAACATATAACGTATAACGTATAACGTATAACGTATAACGTATAACGTCTAACGTATAATTTATAACGTATAACGTATAACGTATAACGTATAACGTATAACGTATATCGCATAACGTATAACGTATAACGTATAACGTATAACGTATAACGTATAACGTATAACGTATAACGTATAACGTATAACGTATAACGTATAACGTATAACGTATTACGTATAACGTATAACGTATATCCTATAACGCATAACGTATAACGTATAACGTATATCGTATAACGTATAACGTTTAACGCATTACGTACAACGTATAACGTATAACGTATAACGTATAACGTATAACGTATAACGTATAACGTATAACGTATAACGTATAACGTATAACGTATAACGTATAACGTATAACGTATAACGTATAACGCATAACGTATAACGTATAACGTATTACGTATAACGTATAACGTATAACGTATAACGTATAACGTATAACGCATAACGTATAACGTATAACGTGTAACGTATAACGTATGGCGTATCACGTATAACGTATAACGCATAACGTATAACGCATAACGTATAACGTATAACGTGTAACGTATAACGTATGACGTATCACGTATAAGGTATGACCTATAACGCATAACGTGTAACGTATAACGTATAACGTATAACGTATAAAGTATAACGTATAACGTATAACGTATAACGTATAACGTATAACGTATAACGTATAACGTATATCGTATAACGTATAACGTTTAACGCATAACGTACAACGTATAACGTACAACGTATAACGTATAACGTATAACGCATAACGTATAACGCATAACGTATAACGTATAACGTGTAACGTATAACGTATGACGTATCACGTATAAGGTATGACCTATAACGTGTAACGTATAACGTATAACGTATAACGTATAAAGTATAACGTATAACGTATAACGTATAACGTATAACGTATAACGTATAACGTATAACGTATAACGTATAACGTATAACGTATAACGTATAACGTATAACGTATAACGTATAACATATAACGTATAACGTATAACGTATAACGTATAACGTATAACGTATAACGTCTAACGTATAATTTATAACGTATAACGTATAACGTATAACGTATAACGTATAACGTATATCGCATAACGTATAACGTATAACGTATAACGTATAACGTATAACGTATAACGCATAACGTATAACGTATAACGTATTACGTATAACGTATAACGTATAACGTATAACGTATAACGCATAACGTATAACGTATAACGTGTAACGTGTAACGTATAACGTATGACGTATCACGTATAAGGTATGACCTATAACGCATAACGTGTAACGTATAACGTATAACGTATAACGTATAAAGTATAACGTATAACGTATAACGTATAACGTATAACGTATAACGTATAACGTATAACGTATAACGTATAACGTATAACGTATAACGTATAACGTATAACGTATAACATATAACGTATAACGTATAACGTATAACGTATAACGTATAACGTATAACGTATAACGTATAACGTATAACGTATAACGCATAACGTATAACGTATAACGTATTACGTATAACGTATAACGTATAACGTATAACGTATAACGCATAACGCATAACGTGTAACGTATAACGTATAACGTATAACGTATAAAGTATAACGTATAACGTATAACGTATAACGTATAACGTATAACGTATAACGTATAACGTATAACGTATAACGTATAACGTATAACGTATAACGTATAACGTATAACATATAACGTATAACGTATAACGTATAACGTATAACGTATAACGTATAACGTATAACGTATAACGTATAACGTATAACGTATTACGTATAACGTATAACGTATATCCTATAACGCATAACGTATAACGTATAACGTATAACGTATAACGTATAACGTATAACGTATAACGCATAACGTATAACGTATAACGTATAACGTATAACGTATAACGTATAACGTATAACGTATAACGTATAACGTATAACGTATAACGTATAACGTGTAACGTATAACGTATAACGTATTACGTATAACGTATAACGTATATCCTATAACGCATAACGTATAACGTATAACGTATAACGTATAACGTATAACGTATAACGTATAACGTATAACGTATAACGTATAACGTATAACGTATAACGTATAACATATAACGTATAACGTATAACGTATAACGTATAACGTATAACGTCTAACGTATAATTTATAACGTATAACGTATAACGTATAACGTATAACGTATAACGTATAACGTATAACGTATAACGTATAACGCATAACGTATAACGTATAACGTATTACGTATAACGTATAACGTATAACGTATAACGTATAACGTATAACGCATAACGTATAACGTATAACGTGTAACGTATAACGTATGAAGTATCACGTATAAGGTATGACCTATAACGCATAACGTGTAACGTATAACGTATAACGTATAACGTATAAAGTATAACGTATATCGTATAACGTATAACGTATAACGTATAACGTATAACGTATAACGTATAACGTATAACGTATAACGTATAACGTATAACGTATAACGTATAACGTATAACGTATAACGTATAACGTATAACGTATAACGTATAACGTATAACGTATAACGCATAACGTATAACGTATAACGTATTACGTATAACGTATAACGTATAACGTATAACGTATAACGCATAACGTATAACGTATAACGTGTAACGTGTAACGTATAACGTATGACGTATCACGTATAAGGTATGACCTATAACGCATAACGTGTAACGTATAACGTATAACGTATAACGTATAAAGTATAACGTATAACGTATAACGTATAACGTATAACGTATAACGTATAACGTATAACGTATAACGTATAACGTATAACGTATAACGTATAACGTATAACGTATAACGTATAACGTCTAACGTATAATTTATAACGTATAACGTATAACGTATAACGTATAACGTATAACGTATAACGCATAACGTATAACGTATAACGTATAACGTATAACGTATAACGTATAACGTATAACGTATAACGTATAACGTATAACGTATAACGTATAACGTATAACGTATAACGTATTACGTATAACGTATAACGTATATCCTATAACGCATAACGTATAACGTATAACGTATATCGTATAACGTATAACGTTTAACGCATAACGTATAACGTATAACGTATAACGTATAACGTATAACGTATAATGTATAACGTATAACGTATAACGTATTACGTATAACGTATAACGTATAACGTATAACGTATAACGTATAACGTATAACGTATAACGTATAACGTATAACGTATAACGTATAACGTATAACGTATAACGTATAACGTATAACGTACAACGTATAACGTACAAGGTATCACGTATAACGAATATCCTATAACGCATAATGTATATCCTATAACGCATAACGTATAGCGTATAACGCATAACGTATTCCGTATAACGTATAACGTATTACGTATAACGTATAACGTATATCCTATAACGCATAACGTATAACGTATAACGTATATCGTATAACGTATAACGTTTAACGCATAACGTACAACGTATAACGTATAACGTATAACGTATAACGTATAACGCATAACGTATAACGCATAACGTATAACGTATAACGTGTAACGTATAACGTATGACGTATCACGTATAAGGTATGACCTATAACGCATAACGTGTAACGTATAACGTATAACGTATAACGTATAAAGTATAACGTATAACGTATAACGTATAACGTATAACGTATAACGTATAACGTATAACGTATAACGTATAACGTATAACGTATAACGTATAACGTATAACGTATAACGTATAACGTATAACATATAACGTATAACGTATAACGTATAACGTATAACGTATAACGTATAACGTCTAACGTATAATTTATAACGTATAACGTATAACGTATAACGTATAACGTATAACGTATAACGTATAACGTATAACGTATAACGTATAACGTATAACGTATAACGTATAACGTATAACGTATAACGTATAACGTATAACGTATAACGTATTACGTATAACGTATAACGTATATCCTATAACGCATAACGTATAACGTATAACGTATATCGTATAACGTATAACGTTTAACGCATAACGTACAACGTATAACGTATAACGTATAACGTATAACGTATAACGTATAACGTATAACGTATAACGTATAACGTATAACGTATAACGTATAACGTATAACGTATAACGTATAACGCATAACGTATAACGTATAACGTATTACGTACAACGTATAACGTATAACGTATAACGCATAACGTATAACGCATAACGTATAACGTATAACGTGTAACGTATAACGTATGACGTATCACGTATAAGGTATGACCTATAACGCATAACGTGTAACGTATAACGTATAACGTATAACGTATAAAGTATAACGTATAACGTATAACGTATAACGTATAACGTATAACGTATAACGTATAACGTATAACGTATAACGTATAACGTATAACGTATAACGTATAACGTATAACGTATAACGTATAACGTATAACGTATAACGTATAACGTATAACGTATAACGTATAACGCATATCGTATAACGTATAACGTATTACGTATAACGTATAACGTATAACGTATAACGTATAACGCATAACGTATAACGTATAACGTGTAACGTGTAACGTATAACGTATGACGTATCACGTATAAGGTATGACCTATAACGCATAACGTGTAACGTATCACGTATAACGTATAACGTATAAAGTATAACGTATAACGTATAACGTATAACGTATAACGTATAACGTATAACGTATAACGTATAACGTATAACGTATAACGTATAACGTATAACGTATAACGTATAACGTATAACATATAACGTATAACGTATAACGTATAACGTATAACGTATAACGTATAACGTATAACGTATAACGTATAACGTATAACGTATAACGTATAACGTATAACGTATAAAGTACAAGGTATCACGTATAACGTATATCCTATAACGCATAACGTATATCCTATAACGCATAACGTATAGCGTATAACGCATAACGTATACCGTATAACGTATAACGTCAAACGTATAACGTATAACGTATAACGTATAACGTATAACGTATAACGCATAACGTATAACGTATACCGTATAACGTATAACGTCAAACGTATAACGTATAACGTATAACGTATAACTTATAACGCATAACGTATAACGTATAACGTATAACGCATAACGTATAACGTATAACGAATAACGTATAACGTATAACGTATAACGTATAACGTATAACGTATAACGTATAACGTATAACGTATAACGTATAACGTATAACGCATAACGTATAACGCATAACGTATAACGTATAACGTGTAACGTATAACGTATGACGTATCACGTATAAGGTATGACCTATAACGCATAACGTATAACGTATAACGTATAACGTATAACGTATAACGTATAACGTATAACGTATAACGTATAACGTATAACGTATAACGTATAACGTATAACGTATAACGTATAACGTATAACGTATAACGTATAACGTATAACGTATAACGTATAACGTATAACGTATAACGTATAACGTATAACGTATAACGTATAACGTATAACGTATAACGTATAACGTATAACGTATAACGTATAACGTATAACGTATAACGTATAACGTATAACGTATAACGTATAACGTATAACGTATAACGTATAACGTATAACGTATAACGTATAACGTATAACGTATAACGTATAACGTATAACGTATAACGTATAACGCATAACGTATAGCGCATAACGTATAACGTATAACGAATAACGTATAACGTATAACGTATAACGTATAACGTATAACGTATAACGTATAACGTATAACGTATAACGTATAACGTATAACGTATAACGTATAACGTATAACGTATAACGTATAACGCATAACGTATAACGTATAACGTATAACGCATAACGTATAACGCATAACGTATAACGTATAACGTATAACGTATAACGTATAACGTATAACGTAAACGTATAACGTATATCGTATAACGTATATCGTATAACGTATAACGTTTACGCATAACGTACAACGTATAACGTATAACGTATAACGTACAAGGTATCACGTATAACGCATAACGTATAACGCATAACGTATAACGTATAACGTATAACGTATAACGTATAACGTATAACGTAAACGTATAACGTATATCGTATAACGTATATCGTATAACGTATAACGTTTACGCATAACGTACAACGTATAACGTATAACGTATAACGAGAAACGTATAACGTATAACGTATAGCGTATAACGTATAACGTATAACGTATAACGTATAACGTATAACGTATAACGTATAACGTATAACGTATAACGCATAACGTATAACGCATAACGTGTAACGTATAACGTGTAACGTATAACGTATGACGTATAACGTATAACGTATAACGTATAACGTATAACGTATAACGTATAACGTATAACGTCTAACGTATAATGTATAACGTATAACGTATAACGTATAACGTAAAACGTATAACGTATAACGTATAACGTATAACGTATAACGTATAACGTATAACGTATAACGTATAACGTATAACGTATAACGTATAACGTATAACGTATAACGTATAACGTATAACGTATAACGTATAACGTATAACGTATAACGTATAACGTATAACGTATAACGTATAACGTATAACGTATAACGTATAACGTATAACGTATAACGTATAACGTATAACGTATAACGTATAACGTACAAGGTATCACGTATAACGTATAACGTATAACGCATAACGTATAACGTATAACGACTAACGTATAACGTATAACGTATAACGTATAACGTATAACGTGTAACGTATAACGTATATCCTATAACGCATAACGTATAACGCACAACGTATAACGTATAACGTATAACGTATAACGTATAACGTATAACGTATAACGTATAACGCATAACGTATAACGCATAACGTATAACGTATAACGTATAACGTATAACGTATAACGTATTACGTATAACGTATAACGTATAACGTATAACGTATAACGTATAACGTATAACGTATAACGTATAACATATAACGTATAACGTATAACGTATAACGTATAACGTATAACGTCTAACGTATAATTTATAACGTATAACGTATAACGTATAACGTATAACGTATAACGTATAACGTATATCGCATAACGTATAACGTATATCGTATAACGTATATCGTATAACGTATAACGTTTACGCATAACGTACAACGTATAACGTATAACGTATAACGTACAAGGTATCACGTATAACGCATAACGTATAACGCATAACGTATAACGTATAACGTATAACGCATAACGTATAACGCATAACGTATAACGTATAACGTATAACGTATAACGTATAACGTATAACGTAAACGTATAACGTATATCGTATAACGTATATCGTATAACGTATAACGTTTACGCATAACGTACAACGTATAACGTATAACGTATAACGTACAAGGTATCACGTATAACGCATAACGTATAACGCATAACGTATAACGTATAACGTATAACGTATAACGTATAACGTATAACGTAAACGTATAACGTATATCGTATAACGTATATCGTATAACGTATAACGTTTACGCATAACGTACAACGTATAACGTATAACGTATAACGAGAAACGTATAACGTATAACGTATAGCGTATAACGTATAACGTATAACGTATAACGTATAACGTATAACGTATAACGTATAACGTATAACGTATAACGCATAACGTATAACGCATAACGTGTAACGTATAACGTGTAACGTATAACGTATGACGTATAACGTATAACGTATAACGTATAACGTATAACGTATAACGTATAACGTATAACGTCTAACGTATAATGTATAACGTATAACGTATAACGTATAACGTAAAACGTATAACGTATAACGTATAACGTATAACGTATAACGTATAACGTATAACGTATAACGTATAACGTATAACGTATAACGTATAACGTATAACGTATAACGTATAACGTATAACGTATAACGTATAACGTATAACGTATAACGTATAACGTATAACGTATAACGTATAACGTATAACGTATAACGTATAACGTATAACGTATAACGTATAACGTATAACGTATAACGTATAACGTACAAGGTATCACGTATAACGTATAACGTATAACGCATAACGTATAACGTATAACGACTAACGTATAACGTATAACGTATAACGTATAACGTATAACGTGTAACGTATAACGTATATCCTATAACGCATAACGTATAACGCACAACGTATAACGTATAACGTATAACGTATAACGTATAACGTATAACGTATAACGTATAACGCATAACGTATAACGCATAACGTATAACGTATAACGTATAACGTATAACGTATAACGTATTACGTATAACGTATAACGTATAACGTATAACGTATAACGTATAACGTATAACGTATAACGTATAACGTATAACGTATAACGTATAACGTATAACGTATAACGTATAACGTATAACGTATAACGTATAACGCATAACGTATAACGCATAACGTATAACGTATAACGTGTAACGTATAACGTATGACGTATCACGTATAAGGTATGACCTATAACGCATAACGTATAACGTATAACGTATAACGTATAACGTATAACGTATAACGTATAACGTATAACGTATAACGTATAACGTATAACGTATAACGTATAACGTATAACGTATAACGTATAACGTATAACGTATAACGTATAACGTATAACGTATAACGTATAACGTATAACGTATAACGTATAACGTATAACGTATAACGTATAACGTATAACGTATAACGTATAACGTATAACGTATAACGTATAACGTATAACGTATAACGTATAACGTATAACGTATAACGTATAACGTATAACGTATAACGTATAACGTATAACGTATAACGTATAACGTATAACGTATAACGTATAACGTATAACGTATAACGCATAACGTATAGCGCATAACGTATAACGTATAACGAATAACGTATAACGTATAACGTATAACGTATAACGTATAACGTATAACGTATAACGTATAACGTATAACGTATAACGTATAACGTATAACGTATAACGTATAACGTATAACGTATAACGCATAACGTATAACGTATAACGTATAACGCATAACGTATAACGCATAACGTATAACGTATAACGTATAACGTATAACGTATAACGTATAACGTAAACGTATAACGTATATCGTATAACGTATATCGTATAACGTATAACGTTTACGCATAACGTACAACGTATAACGTATAACGTATAACGTACAAGGTATCACGTATAACGCATAACGTATAACGCATAACGTATAACGTATAACGTATAACGTATAACGTATAACGTATAACGTAAACGTATAACGTATATCGTATAACGTATATCGTATAACGTATAACGTTTACGCATAACGTACAACGTATAACGTATAACGTATAACGAGAAACGTATAACGTATAACGTATAGCGTATAACGTATAACGTATAACGTATAACGTATAACGTATAACGTATAACGTATAACGTATAACGTATAACGCATAACGTATAACGCATAACGTGTAACGTATAACGTGTAACGTATAACGTATGACGTATAACGTATAACGTATAACGTATAACGTATAACGTATAACGTATAACGTATAACGTCTAACGTATAATGTATAACGTATAACGTATAACGTATAACGTAAAACGTATAACGTATAACGTATAACGTATAACGTATAACGTATAACGTATAACGTATAACGTATAACGTATAACGTATAACGTATAACGTATAACGTATAACGTATAACGTATAACGTATAACGTATAACGTCTAACGTATAATTTATAACGTATAACGTATAACGTATAACGTATAACGTATAACGTATAACGTATAACGTATAACGTATAACGTATAACGTATAACGTATAACGTATAACGTATAACGTATAACGTATAACGTATAACGTATAACGTATTACGTATAACGTATAACGTATATCCTATAACGCATAACGTATAACGTATAACGTATATCGTATAACGTATAACGTTTAACGCATAACGTACAACGTATAACGTATAACGTATAACGTATAACGTATAACGTATAACGTATAACGTATAACGTATAACGTATAACGTATAACGTATAACGTATAACGTATAACGTATGACGTATAACGTATAACGTATAACGTATAACGTATAACGTATAACGTATAACGTATAACGTCTAACGTATAATGTATAACGTATAACGTATAACGTATAACGTATAACGTATAACGTATAACGTATAACGTATAACGTATAATGTATAACGTATAACGTATAACGTATAACGTAAAACGTATAACGTATAACGTATAACGTATAACGTATAACGTATAACGTATAACGTATAACGTATAACGTATAACGTATAACGTATAACGTATAACGTATAACGTATAACGTATAACGTATAACGTATAACGTATAACGTATAACGTATAACGTATAACGTATAACGTATAACGTATAACGCATAACGTATAGCGCATAACGTATAACGTATAACGAATAACGTATAACGTATATCGTATAACGTATAACGTTTACGCATAACGTACAACGTATAACGTATAACGTATAACGTACAAGGTATCACGTATAACGCATAACGTATAACGCATAACGTATAACGTATAACGTATAACGTATAACGTATAACGTATAACGTAAACGTATAACGTATATCGTATAACGTATATCGTATAACGTATAACGTTTACGCATAACGTACAACGTATAACGTATAACGTATAACGAGAAACGTATAACGTATAACGTATAGCGTATAACGTATAACGTATAACGTATAACGTATAACGTATAACGTATAACGTATAACGTATAACGTATAACGCATAACGTATAACGCATAACGTGTAACGTATAACGTGTAACGTATAACGTATGACGTATAACGTATAACGTATAACGTATAACGTATAACGTATAACGTATAACGTATAACGTCTAACGTATAATGTATAACGTATAACGTATAACGTATAACGTAAAACGTATAACGTATAACGTATAACGTATAACGTATAACGTATAACGTATAACGTATAACGTATAACGTATAACGTATAACGTATAACGTATAACGTATAACGTATAACGTATAACGTATAACGTATAACGTATAACGTATAACGTATAACGTATAACGTATAACGTATAACGTATAACGTATAACGTATAACGTATAACGTATAACGTATAACGTATAACGTATAACGTATAACGTACAAGGTATCACGTATAACGTATAACGTATAACGCATAACGTATAACGTATAACGACTAACGTATAACGTATAACGTATAACGTATAACGTATAACGTGTAACGTATAACGTATATCCTATAACGCATAACGTATAACGCACAACGTATAACGTATAACGTATAACGTATAACGTATAACGTATAACGTATAACGTATAACGCATAACGTATAACGCATAACGTATAACGTATAACGTATAACGTATAACGTATAACGTATTACGTATAACGTATAACGTATAACGTATAACGTATAACGTATAACGTATAACGTATAACGTATAACATATAACGTATAACGTATAACGTATAACGTATAACGTATAACGTCTAACGTATAATTTATAACGTATAACGTATAACGTATAACGTATAACGTATAACGTATAACGTATATCGCATAACGTATAACGTATAACGTATAACGTATAACGTATAACGTATAACGTATAACGTATAACGTATAACGTATAACGTATAACGTATAACGTATAACGTATAACGTATAACGTACAACGTATAACGTATAACGTATAACGCATAACGTATAACGTGTAACGTATAACGTATGACGTATAACGTATAACATATAACGTATAACGTATAACGTATAAAGTATAACGTATAACGTATAACGTATAACGTATAACGTATAACGTATAACGTATAACGTATAACGTATAACGTATAACGTATAACGTATAACGTATAACGTATAACGTATAACATATAACGTATAACGTATAACGTATAACGTATAACGTATAACGTCTAACGTATAATTTATAACGTATAACGTATAACGTATAACGTATAACGTATAACGTATAACGTATATCGCATAACGTATAACGTATAACGTATAACGTATAACGTATAACGTATAACGTATAACGTATAACGTATAACGTATAACGTATAACGTATAACGTATAACGTATAACGTATTACGTATAACGTATAACGTATATCCTATAACGCATAACGTATAACGTATAACGTATATCGTATAACGTATAACGTTTAACGCATAACGTACAACGTATAACGTATAACGTATAACGTATAACGTATAACGTATAACGTATAACGTATAACGTATAACGTATAACGTATAACGTATAACGTATAACGTATAACGTATAACGTATAACGTAAAACGCATAACGTATAACGTATAACGTATTACGTATAACGTATAACGTATAACGTATAACGCATAACGTATAACGCATAACGTATAACGTATAACGTGTAACGTATAACGTATGACGTATCACGTATAAGGTATGACCTATAACGCATAACGTGTAACGTATAACGTATAACGTATAACGTATAAAGTATAACGTATAACGTATAACGAATAACGTATAACGTATAACGTATAACGTATAACGTATAACGTATAACGTATAACGTATAACGTATAACGTATAACGTATAACGTATAACGTATAACGTATAACGTATAACGTATAACGTATAACGTATAACGTATAACGCATAACGTATAACGTATAACGTATTACGTATAACGTATAACGTATAACGTATAACGTATAACGCATAACGTATAACGTATAACGTGTAACGTGTAACGTATAACGTATGACGTATCACGTATAAGGTATGACCTATAACGCATAACGTGTAACGTATCACGTATAACGTATAACGTATAAAGTATAACGTATAACGTATAACGTATAACGTATAACGTATAACGTATAACGTATAACGTATAACGTATAACGTATAACGTATAACGTATAACGTATAACGTATAACGTATAACGTATAACGTATAACATATAACGTATAACGTATAACGTATAACGTATAACGTATAACGTATAACGTATAACGTATAACGTATAACGTATAACGTATAACGTATTACGTATAACGTATAACGTATATCCTATAACGCATAACGTATAACGTATAACGTATGACGTATAACGTATAACGTATAACGTATAACGCATAACGTATAACGTATAACGTATAACGTATAACGTATAACGTATAACGTATAACGTATAACGTATAACGTATAACGTATAACGTATAACGTATAACGTATAACGTATAACGTATAACGTATAACGTATAACGTATAACGCATAACGTATAACGTATAACGTATTACGTATAACGTATAACGTATAACGTATAACGCATAACGTATAACGCATAACGTATAACGTATAACGTGTAACGTATAACGTATGACGTATCACGTATAAGGTATGACCTATAACGCATAACGTGTAACGTATAACGTATAACGTATAACGTATAAAGTATAACGTATAACGTATAACGTATAACGTATAACGTATAACGTATAACGTATAACGTATAACGTATAACGTATAACGTATAATGTATAACGTATAACGTATAACGTATAACGTATAACGTATAACGTATAACGTATAACGTATAACGTATAACGTATAACGTATAACGTATAACGCATAACGTATAACGTATAACGTATTACGTATAACGTATAACGTATAACGTATAACGTATAACGCATAACGTATAACGTATAACGTGTAACGTGTAACGTATAACGTATGACGTATCACGTATAAGGTATGACCTATAACGCATAACGTGTAACGTATCACGTATAACGTATAACGTATAAAGTATAACGTATAACGTATAACGTATAACGTATAACGTATAACGTATAACGTATAACGTATAACGTATAACGTATAACGTATAACGTATAACGTATAACGTATAACGTATAACGTATAACATATAACGTATAACGTATAACGTATAACGTATAACGTATAACGTATAACGTATAACGTATAACGTATAACGTATAACGTATAACGTATTACGTATAACGTATAACGTATATCCTATAACGCATAACGTATAACGTATAACGTATAACGTATAACGTATAACGTATAACGTATAACGTATAACGTATAACGTCTAACGTATAATTTATAACGTATAACGTATAACGTATAACGTATAACGTATAACGTATAACGTATATCGCATAACGTATAACGTATAACGTATAACGTATAACGTATAACGTATAACGTATAACGTATAACGTATAACGTATAACGTATAACGTATAACGTATAACGTATAACGTATAACGTACAACGTATAACGTATAACGTATAACGCATAACGTATAACGTGTAACGTATAACGTATGACGTATAACGTATAACATATAACGTATAACGTATAACGTATAAAGTATAACGTATAACGTATAACGTATAACGTATAACGTATAACGTATAACGTATAACGTATAACGTATAACGTATAACGTATAACGTATAACGTATAACGTATAACATATAACGTATAACGTATAACGTATAACGTATAACGTCTAACGTATAATTTATAACGTATAACGTATAACGTATAACGTATAACGTATAACGTATAACGTATATCGCATAACGTATAACGTATAACGTATAACGTATAACGTATAACGTACAACGTATAACGTATAACGTATAACGTATAACGTATAACGTATAACGTATAACGTATAACGTATTACGTATAACGTATAACGTATATCCTATAACGCATAACGTATAACGTATAACGTATATCGTATAACGTATAACGTTTAACGCATAACGTACAACGTATAACGTATAACGTATAACGTATAACGTATAACGTATAACGTATAACGTATAACGTATAACGTATAACGTATAACGTATAACGTATAACGTATAACGTATAACGTAAAACGCATAACGTATAACGTATAACGTATTACGTATAACGTATAACGTATAACGTATAACGCATAACGTATAACGCATAACGTATAACGTATAACGTGTAACGTATAACGTATGACGTATCACGTATAAGGTATGACCTATAACGCATAACGTGTAACGTATAACGTATAACGTATAACGTATAAAGTATAACGTATAACGTATAACGTATAACGTATAACGTATAACGTATAACGTATAACGTATAACGTATAACGTATAACGTATAACGTATAACGTATAACGTATAACGTATAACGTATAACGTATAACGTATAACGTATAACGTATAACGTATAACGTATAACGCATAACGTATAACGTATAACGTATTACGTATAACGTATAACGTATAACGTATAACGTATAACGCATAACGTATAACGTATAACGTGTAACGTGTAACGTATAACGTATGACGTATCACGTATAAGGTATGACCTATAACGCATAACGTGTAACGTATCACGTATAACGTATAACGTATAAAGTATAACGTATAACGTATAACGTATATCGTATAACGTATAACGTATAACGTATAACGTATAACGTATAACGTATAACGTATAACGTATAACGTATAACGTATAACGTATAACGTATAACGTATAACATATAACGTATAACGTATAACGTATAACGTATAACGTATAACGTATAACGTATAACGTATAACGTATAACGTATAACGTATAACGTATTACGTATAACGTATAACGTATATCCTATAACGCATAACGTATAACGTATAACGTATAACGTATAACGTATAACGTATAACGTATAACGCATAACGTATAACGTATAACGTATAACGTATAACGTATAACGTATAACGTATAACGTATAACGTATAACGTATAACGTATAACGTATAACGTATAACGTATAACGTATAACGTATAACGTATAACGTATAACGTATAACGTATAACGCATAACGTATAACGTATAACGTATTACGTATAACGTATAACGTATAACGTATAACGCATAACGTATAACGCATAACGTATAACGTATAACGTGTAACGTATAACGTATGACGTATCACGTATAAGGTATGACCTATAACGCATAACGTGTAACGTATAACGTATAACGTATAACGTATAAAGTATAACGTATAACGTATAACGTATAACGTATAACGTATAACGTATAACGTATAACGTATAACGTATAACGTATAACGTATAACGTATAACGTATAACGTATAACGTATAACGTATAACGTATAACGTATAACGTATAACGTATAACGTATAACGTATAACGTATAACGCATAACGTATAACGTATAACGTATTACGTATAACGTATAACGTATAACGTATAACGTATAACGCATAACGTATAACGTATAACGTGTAACGTGTAACGTATAACGTATGACGTATCACGTATAAGGTATGACCTATAACGCATAACGTGTAACGTATCACGTATAACGTATAACGTATAAAGTATAACGTATAACGTATAACGTATAACGTATAACGTATAACGTATAACGTATAACGTATAACGTATAACGTATAACGTATAACGTATAACGTATAACGTATAACGTATAACGTATAACGTATAACATATAACGTATAACGTATAACGTATAACGTATAACGTATAACGTATAACGTATAACGTATAACGTATAACGTATAACGTATAACGTATTACGTATAACGTATAACGTATATCCTATAACGCATAACGTATAACGTATAACGTATAACGTATAACGTATAACGTATAACGTATAACGCATAACGTATAACGTATAACGTATAACGTATAACGTATAACGTATAACGTATAACGTATAACGTATAACGTATAACGTATAACGTATAACGTATAACGTATAACGTATAACGTATAACGTATTACGTATAACGTATAACGTATATCCTATAACGCATAACGTATAACGTATAACGTATATCGTATAACGTATAACGTTTAACGCATAACGTACAACGTATAACGTATAACGTATAACGTATAACGTATAACGTATAACGTATAACGTATAACGTATAACGTATAACGTATAACGTATAACGTATAACGTATAAAGTACAAGGTATCACGTATAACGTATATCCTATAACGCATAACGTATATCCTATAACGCATAACGTATAGCGTATAACGCATAACGTATACCGTATAACGTATAACGTCAAACGTATAACGTATAACGTATAACGTATAACGTATAACGTATAACGCATAACGTATAACGTATACCGTATAACGTATAACGTCAAACGTATAACGTATAACGTATAACGTATAACGTATAACGCATAACGTATAACGTATAACGTATAACGCATAACGTATAACGTATAACGAATAACGTATAACGTATAACGTATAACGTATAACGTATAACGTATAACGTATAACGTATAACGTATAACGTATAACGTATAACGCATAACGTATAACGCATAACGTATAACGTATAACGTGTAACGTATAACGTATGACGTATCACGTATAAGGTATGACCTATAACGCATAACGTATAACGTATAACGTATAACGTATAACGTATAACGTATAACGTATAACGTATAACGTATAACGTATAACGTATAACGTATAACGTATAACGTATAACGTATAACGTATAACGTATAACGTATAACGTATAACGTATAACGTATAACGTATAACGTATAACGTATAACGTATAACGTATAACGTATAACGTATAACGTATAACGTATAACGTATAACGTATAACGTATAACGTATAACGTATAACGTATAACGTATAACGTATAACGTATAACGTATAACGTATAACGTATAACGTATAACGTATAACGTATAACGTATAACGTATAACGTATAACGTATAACGTATAACGTATAACGTATAACGTA
Organism: Ptiloglossa arizonensis; assembly: GCF_051014685.1. Lineage (NCBI taxonomy): Eukaryota > Metazoa > Arthropoda > Insecta > Hymenoptera > Colletidae > Ptiloglossa > Ptiloglossa arizonensis. The sequence continues at coordinate 73,236 of NW_027479581.1, forward strand.
TAACGTATAACGTATAACGTATAACGTATAACGTATAACGTATAACGTATAACGTATAACGTATAACGTATAACGTATAACGTATAACGTATAACGTATAACGTATAACGTATAACGTATAACGCATAACGTATAACGTATAACGAATAACGTATAACGTATAACGTATAACGTATAACGTATAACGTATAACGTATAACGTATAACGTATAACGTATAACGTATAACGTATAACGTATAACGTATAACGCATAACGTATAACGTATAACGTATAACGCATAACGTATAACGCATAACGTATAACGCATAACGTATAACGTATAACGTATAACGTATAACGTATAACGTATAACGTATAACGTATAACGTATAACGTATAACGTATAACGTATAACGTATAACGTATAACGTATAACGTATAACGTATAACGTATAACGTATAACGTATAACGTATAACGTATAACGTATAACGTATAACGTATAACGTATAACGTATAACGTATAACGTATAACGTATAACGTATAACGTATAACGTATAACGTATAACGTATAACGTATAACGTATAACGCATAACGTATAACGTATAACGAATAACGTATAACGTATAACGTATAACGTATAACGTATAACGTATAACGTATAACGTATAACGTATAACGTATAACGTATAACGTACAAGGTATCACGTATAACGTATAACGTATAACGCATAACGTATAACGTATAACGACTAACGTATAACGTATAACGTATAACGTATAACGTATAACGTATAACGTGTAACGTATAACGTATATCCTATAACGCATAACGTATAACGCACAACGTATAACGTATAACGTATAACGTATAACGTATAACGTATAACGTATAACGTATAACGCATAACGTATAACGCATAACGTATAGCGTATAACGTATAACGTATAACGTATAACGTATAACGTATAACGTATAACGTATAACGTATAACGCATAACGTATAACGCATAACGTATAACGTATAACGTGTAACGTATAACGTATGACGTATAACGTATAACATATAACGTATAACGTATAACGTATAACGTATAACGTATAACGTCTAACGTATAATGTATAACGTATAACGTATAACGTATAACGTAAAACGTATAACGTATAACGTATAACGTATAACGTATAACGTATAACGTATAACGTATAACGTATAACGTATAACGTATAACGTATAACGTATAACGTATAACGTATAACGTATAACGTATAACGTATAACGTATAACGTATAACGTATAACGTATAACGTATAACGTATAACGTATAACGTATAACGTATAACGTATAACGTATAACGTATAACGTATAACGTATAACGTATAACGTACAAGGTATCACGTATAACGTATCACGTATAACGTATAACGTATAACGCATAACGTATAACGTATAACGTATAACGTATAACGTATAACGTATATCGCATAACGTATAACGTATAACGTATAACGTATAACGTATAACGTATAACGTATAACGTATAACGTATAACGTATAACGTATAACGTATAACGTATAACGTATAACGTATAACGTATAACGTATAACGTATTACGTATAACGTATAACGTATATCCTATAACGCATAACGTATAACGTATAACGTATATCGTATAACGTATAACGTTTAACGCATAACGTACAACGTATAACGTATAACGTATAACGTATAACGTATAACGTATAACGTATAACGTATAACGTATAACGTATAACGTATAACGTATAACGTATAACGTATAACGTATAACGTATAACGTATAACGTATAACGTATAACGTATAACGTATAACGTATTACGTATAACGTATAACGTATATCCTATAACGCATAACGTATAACGTATAACGTATATCGTATAACGTATAACGTTTAACGCATAACGTACAACGTATAACGTATAACGTATAACGTATAACGTATAACGTATAACGCATAACGTATAACGTATAACGAATAACGTATAACGTATAACGTATAACGTATAACGTATAACGTATAACGTATAACGTATAACGTATAACGTATAACGTATAACGTATAACGTATAACGTATAACGTATAACGCATAACGTATAACGTATAACGTATAACGCATAACGTATAACGCATAACGTATAACGTATAACGTATAACGTATAACGTATAACGTATAACGTATAACGTATAACGTATAACGTATAACGTATAACGTATAACGTATAACGTATAACGTATAACGTATAACGTATAACGTATAACGTATAACGTATAACGTATAACGTATAACGTATAACGTATAACGTATAACGTATAACGTATAACGTATAACGTATAACGTATAACGTATAACGTATAACGTATAACGTATAACGTATAACGTATAACGTATAACGTATAACGTATAACGTATAACGTATAACGTATAACGCATAACGTATAACGTATAACGAATAACGTATAACGTATAACGTATAACGTATAACGTATAACGTATAACGTATAACGTATAACGTATAACGTATAACGTATAACGTACAAGGTATCACGTATAACGTATAACGTATAACGCATAACGTATAACGTATAACGACTAACGTATAACGTATAACGTATAACGTATAACGTATAACGTGTAACGTATAACGTATATCCTATAACGCATAACGTATAACGCACAACGTATAACGTATAACGTATAACGTATAACGTATAACGTATAACGTATAACGTATAACGCATAACGTATAACGCATAACGTATAGCGTATAACGTATAACGTATAACGTATAACGTATAACGTATAACGTATAACGTATAACGTATAACGCATAACGTATAACGCATAACGTATAACGTATAACGTGTAACGTATAACGTATGACGTATAACGTATAACATATAACGTATAACGTATAACGTATAACGTATAACGTATAACGTCTAACGTATAATGTATAACGTATAACGTATAACGTATAACGTAAAACGTATAACGTATAACGTATAACGTATAACGTATAACGTATAACGTATAACGTATAACGTATAACGTATAACGTATAACGTATAACGTATAACGTATAACGTATAACGTATAACGTATAACGTATAACGTATAACGTATAACGTATAACGTATAACGTATAACGTATAACGTATAACGTACAAGGTATCACGTATAACGTATAACGTATAACGCATAACGTATAACGTATAACGACTAACGTATAACGTATAACGTATAACGTATAACGTATATCGCATAACGTATAACGTATAACGTATAACGTATAACGTATAACGTATAACGTATAACGTATAACGTATAACGTATAACGTATAACGTATAACGTATTACGTATAACGTATAACGTATATCCTATAACGCATAACGTATAACGTATAACGTATATCGTATAACGTATAACGTTTAACGCATAACGTACAACGTATAACGTATAACGTATAACGTATAACGTATAACGTATAACGTATAACGTATAACGTATAACGTATAACGTATAACGTATAACGTATAACGTATAACGTAAAACGCATAACGTATAACGTATAACGTATTACGTATAACGTATAACGTATAACGTATAACGCATAACGTATAACGCATAACGTATAACGTATAACGTGTAACGTATAACGTATGACGTATCACGTATAAGGTATGACCTATAACGCATAACGTGTAACGTATAACGTATAACGTATAACGTATAAAGTATAACGTATAACGTATAACGTATAACGTATAACGTATAACGTATAACGTATAACGTATAACGTATAACGTATAACGTATAACGTATAACGTATAACGTATAACGTATAACGTATAACGTATAACGTATAACGTATAACGTATAACGTATAACGTATAACGTATAACGCATAACGTATAACGTATAACGTATTACGTATAACGTATAACGTATAACGTATAACGTATAACGCATAACGTATAACGTATAACGTGTAACGTGTAACGTATAACGTATGACGTATCACGTATAAGGTATGACCTATAACGCATAACGTGTAACGTATCACGTATAACGTATAACGTATAAAGTATAACGTATAACGTATAACGTATAACGTATAACGTATAACGTATAACGTATAACGTATAACGTATAACGTATAACGTATAACGTATAACGTATAACGTATAACGTATAACATATAACGTATAACGTATAACGTATAACGTATAACGTATAACGTATAACGTATAACGTATAACGTATAACGTATAACGTATAACGTATTACGTATAACGTATAACGTATATCCTATAACGCATAACGTATAACGTATAACGTATAACGTATAACGTATAACGTATAACGTATAACGCATAACGTATAACGTATAACGCATAACGTATAACGTATAACGTATAACGTATAACGTATAACGTATAACGTATAACGTATAACGTATAACGTATAACGTATAACGTATAACGTATTACGTATAACGTATAACGTATATCCTATAACGCATAACGTATAACGTATAACGTATATCGTATAACGTATAACGTTTAACGCATAACGTACAACGTATAACGTATAACGTATAACGTATAACGTATAACGTATAACGTATAACGTATAACGTATAACGTATAACGTATAACGTATAACGTATAACGTATAAAGTACAAGGTATCACGTATAACGTATATCCTATAACGCATAACGTATATCCTATAACGCATAACGTATTGCGTATAACGCATAACGTATACCGTATAACGTATAACGTCAAACGTATAACGTATAACGTATAACGTATAACGTATAACGTATAACGCATAACGTATAACGTATACCGTATAACGTATAACGTCAAACGTATAACGTATAACGTATAACGTATAACGTATAACGCATAACGTATAACGTATAACGTATAACGCATAACGTATAACGTATAACGAATAACGTATAACGTATAACGTATAACGTATAACGTATAACGTATAACGTATAACGTATAACGTATAACGTATAACGTATAACGTATAACGTATAACGCATAACGTATAACGCATAACGTATAACGTATAACGTGTAACGTATAACGTATGACGTATCACGTATAAGGTATGACCTATAACGCATAACGTATAACGTATAACGTATAACGTATAACGTATAACGTATAACGTATAACGTATAACGTATAACGTATAACGTATAACGTATAACGTATAACGTATAACGTATAACGTATAACGTATAACGTATAACGTATAACGTATAACGTATAACGTTTAACGTATAACGTATAACGTATAACGTATAACGTATAACGTATAACGTATAACGTATAACGTATAACGTATAGAGTATAACGTATAACGTATAACGTATAACGTATAACGTATAACGTATAACGTATAACGTATAACGTATAACGTATAACGTATAACGTATAACGTATAACGTATAACGTATAACGTATAACGTATAACGCATAACGTATAACGTATAACGAATAACGTATAACGTATAACGTATAACGTATAACGTATAACGTATAACGTATAACGTATAACGTATAACGTAGAACGTATAACGTATAACGTATAACGTATAACGCATAACGTATAACGTATAACGTATAACGCATAACGTATAACGCATAACGTATAATGTATAACGTATAACGTATAACGTATAACGTATAACGTAAACGTATAACATATATCGTATAACGTATATCGTATAACGTATAACGTTTAACGCATAACGTACAACGTATAACGTATAACGTATAACGTTTAACGCATAACGTACAACGTATAACGTATAACGTATAACGTATAACGTATAACGTATAACGTATAACGTATAACGTATAACGTATAACGTATAACGTATAACGTATAACGTATAACGTATAACGTATAACGTATAACGTATAACGTATAACGTATAACGTATAACGTATAACGTATAACGTATAACGTATAACGTATAACGCATAACGTATAACGTATAACGTGTAACGTATAACGTATGACGTATCACGTATAAGGTATGACCTATAACGCATAACGTGTAACGTATAACGTATAACGTATAACGTATAAAGTATAACGTATAACGTATAACGTATAACGTATAACATATAACGTATAACGTATAACGTATAACGTATAACGTATAACGTCTAACGTATAATGTATAACGTATAACGTATAACGTATAACGTAAAACGTATAACGTATAACGTATAACGTATAACGTATAACGTATAACGTATAACGTATAACGTATAACGTATAACGTATAACGTATAACGTATAACGTATAACGTATAACGTATAACGTATAACGTATAACGTATAACGTATAACGTATAACGTATAACGTATAACGTATAACGTATAACGTATAACGTATAACGTATAACGTACAAGGTATCACGTATAACGTATAACGTATAACGCATAACGTATAACGTATAACGACTAACGTATAACGTATAACGTATAACGTATAACGTATAACGTGTAACGTATAACGTATATCCTATAACGCATAACGTATAACGCACAACGTATAACGTATAACGTATAACGTATAACGTATAACGTATAACGTATAACGCATAACGTATAACGCATAACGTATAACGTATAACGTGTAACGTTTAACGTATAACGTACAACGTATAACGTATAACGCATAACGTATAACGCATAACGTATAACGTATAACGTGTAACGTATAACGTATAGCGTATAACGTATAACGTATTACATATTACATATAACGTATAACGTACAACGTATAACGTATAACATATAACGTCTAACGTTTAACGTATAACGTACAACGTATAACGTATAACGTATAACGTATAACGTATAACGTATAACGTATAACGTATAACGTATGACGTATCACGTATAAGGTATGACCTATAACGCATAACGTATAGCGTATAACGCATAACGCATAACGTATAACGTATAACGTATACCGTATTACGCATAACCTATAACGTATAACGTATATCGTATAACGTATAACGTTTAACGCATAACGTACAACGTATAACGTATAACGTGTAACGTATAACGTATTACGTATAACGTATAACGTATTACATATTACATATAACGTATAGCGTACAACGTATAACGTATAAAATGTAACGTCTAACGTTTAACGTATAACGTACAACGTATAACGTATAACGCATAACGTATAACGCATAACGTATAACGTATAACGTGTAACGTATAACGTATAGCGTATAACGTATAACGTATTACATATTACATATAACGTATAACGTACAACGTATAACGTATAACATATAACGTCTAACGTTTAACGTATAACGTACAACGTATAACGTATAACGTATAACGTATAACGTATAACGTATAACGTATAACGTATGACGTATCACGTATAAGGTATGACCTATAACGCATAACGTATAGCGTATAACGCATAACGCATAACGTATAACGTATAACGTATACCGTATTACGCATAACATATAACGTCTAACGTATAACGTATAACGTATAACGTATAACGTATAACGTATAGCGTATAACGTATAACGTATAACGTATAACGTATAACGTATAACGTATAACGTATTACGTTTAACCTGTAACGTCCAACGTATAACGTATAACGTATAACGTATTACATATTACATATAACGTATAACGTTCAACGTATAACGTATAACATATAACGTCTAACGTTTAACGCATAACGTACAACGTATAACGTATAGCGTATAACGTATAACGTATAACGTATAACGTATAACGCATAACGTATACCGTATAACGAATAACGTATAACGTATTACGTATAACGTATAACGTATAACGTATAACGTATAACGTATAACGTATAACGTATAACGTATAACGCATAACGTATAACGCATAACGTATAACGTATAACGTGTAACGTATAACGTATGACGTATCACGTATAAGGTATGACCTATAACGCATAACGTACTATATAACCTATAACGTCTAACGTATAACGTATAACGTATAACGTATAACGTATAACGTATAACGTATAACGTATAACGTATCACGTATAACGTATATCCTATAGCGCATAACGTATATCCTATAACGCATAACGTATAGCGTATAACGCATAACGTATACCGTATAACGTATAACGTCAAACGTATAACGTATAACGTATAACGTATAACGTATAACGTATAACGCGTAACGTATAACGTATACCGTATAACGTATAACGTCAAACGTATAACGTATAACGTATAACGTATAACGTATAACGTATAACGCATAACGTATAACGTATAACGTATAACGCATAACGTATAACGTATAACGAATAACGTATAACGTATAACGTATAACGTATAACGTATAACGTATAACGTATAACGTATAACGTATAACGTATAACGTATAACGTATAACGTATAACGCATAACGTATAACGCATAACGTATAACGTATAACGTGTAACGTATAACGTATGACGTATCACGTATAAGGTATGACCTATAACGCATAACGTATAACGTATAACGTATAACGTATAACGTATAACGTATAACGTATAACGTATAACGTATAACGTATAACGTATAACGTATAACGTATAACGTATAACGTATAACGTATAACGTATAACGTATAACGTATAACGTATAACGTATAACGTATAACGTATAACGTATAACGTATAACGTATAACGTATAACGTATAACGTATAACGTATAACGTATAACGTATAACGTATAACGTATAACGTATAACGCATAACGTATAACGTATAACGAATAACGTATAACGTATAACGTATAACGTATAACGTATAACGTATAACGTATAACGTATAACGTATAACGTATAACGTATAACGTATAACGCATAACGTATAACGCATAACGTATAACGTATAACGTATAACGTATAACGTATATCCTATAACGCATAACGTATAGCGTATAACGCATAACGTATACCGTATAACGTATAACGTCAAACGTATAACGTATAACGTATAACGTATAACGCATAACGTATAACGTATAACGTATAACGTATAACGTATAACGTATAACGTATAACGTATAACGTATAACGTACAAGGTATCACGTATAACGTATAACGTATGACGCATAACGTATAACGTATAACGACTAACGTATAACGTATAACGTATAACGTATAACGTATAACGTGTAACGTATAACGTATATCCTATAACGCATAACGTATAACGCACAACGTATAACGTATAACGTATAACGTATAACGTATAACGTATAACGCATAACGTATAACGCATAACGTATAACGTATAACGTGTAACGTATAACGTATGACGTATCACGTATAAGGTATGACCTATAACGCATAACGTATAACGTATAACGTATAACGTATAACGTATTACGTATAACGTATAACGTATTACATATTACATATGTCGTATAGCGTACAACGTATAACGCATAAAATGTAACGTCTAACGTTTAACGTATAACGTACAACGTATAACGTATAACGCATAACGTATAACGCATAACGTATAACGTATAACGTGTAACGTATAACGTATAGCGTATAACGTATAACGTATTACATATTACACATAACGTATAACGTACAACGTATAACGTATAACATATAACGTCTAACGTTTAACGTATAACGTACAACGTATAACGTATAACGTATAACGTATAACGTATAACGTATAACGTATAACGTATAACGTATGACGTATCACGTATAAGGTATGACCTATAACGCATAACGTATAGCGTATAACGCATAACGTATAACGTTTAACGCATAACGTACAACGTATAACGTATAACGTGTAACGTATAACGTATTACGTATAACGTATAACGTATTACATATTACATATAACGTATAGCGTACAACGTATAACGTATAAAATGTAACGTCTAACGTTTAACGTATAACGTACAACGTATAACGTATAACGCATAACGTATAACGCATAACGTATAACGTATAACGTGTAACGTATAACGTATAGCGTATAACGTATAACGTATTACATATTACATATAACGTATAACGTACAACGTATAACGTATAACATATAACGTCTAACGTTTAACGTATAACGTACAACGTATAACGTATAACGTATAACGTATAACGTATAACGTATAACGTATAACGTATGACGTATCACGTATAAGGTATGACCTATAACGCATAACGTATAGCGTATAACGCATAACGCATAACGTATAACGTATAACGTATACCGTATTACGCATAACCTATAACGTCTAAAGTATAACGTATAACGTATAACGTATAACGTATAACGTATAGCGTATAACGTATAACGTATAACGTATAACGTATAACGTATAACGTATAACGTATTACGTTTAACCTGTAACGTCCAACGTATAACGTATAACGTATAACGTATTACATATTACATATAACGTATAACGTTCAACGTATAACGTATAACATATAACGTCTAACGTTTAACGCATAACGTACAACGTATAACGTATAGCGTATAACGTATAACGTATAACGTATAACGTATAACGCATAACGTATACCGTATAACGAATAACGTATAACGTATTACGTATAACGTATAACGCATAACGTATACCGTATAACGAATAACGTGTAACGTATTACGTATAACGTATAACGTATAACGTATAACGTATAACGTATAACGTATAACGCATAACGTATAACGCATAACGTATAACGCATAACGTATAACGTATAACATATAACGTATAACGTATAACGTATAACGTATAACGTATAACGTATAACGTATAACGTATAACGTATAACGTATAACGTATAACGTATAACGTATAACGTATAACGTATAACGTATAACGTATAACGTATAACGTATAACGTATAACGTACAACGTATAACGTACAAGGTATCACGTATAACGTATAACGTATAACGTATAACGTATAACGTATAACGTATAACGTATAACGTATAACGTATAACGTACAACGTATAACGTACAAGGTATCACGTATAACGTATATCCTATAACGCATAATGTATATCCTATAACGCATAACGTATAGCGTATAACGCATAACGTATTCCGTATAACGTATAACGTATTACGTATAACGTATAACGTATATCCTATAACGCATAACGTATAACGTATAACGTATAACGTATATCGTATAACGTATAACGTTTAACGCATAACGTACAACGTATAACGTATAACGTATAACGAATAACGTATAACGTATAACGTATAACGTATAACGTATAACGTATAACGTATAACGTATAACGTATAACGTATAACGTATAACGCATAACGTATAACGCATAACGTATAACGTATAACGTGTAACGTATAACGTATGACGTATCACGTATAAGGTATGACCTATAACGCTTAACGTGTAACGTATAACGTATAACGTATAACGTATAAAGTATAACGTATAACGTATAACGTATAACGTATAACGAATAACGTATAACGTATAACGTATAACGTATAACGTATAACGTATAACGTATAACGAATATCGTATAACGTATAACGTATAACGTATAACGTATAACGTATAACGTATAACGTATAACGTATAACGTATAACGTATAACGTATAACGTATAACGTATAACGTATAACGTATAACGTATAACGTATAACGTATAACGTATAACGTATAACGTACAACGTATAACGTACAAGGTATCACGTATAACGTATATCCTATAACGCATAATGTATATCCTATAACGCATAACGTATAGCGTATAACGCATAACGTATTCCGTATAACGTATAACGTATTACGTATAACGTATAACGTATATCCTATAACGCATAACGTATAACGTATAACGTATATCGTATTACGTATAACGTTTAACGCATAACGTACAACGTATAACGTATAACGTATAACGAATAACGTATAACGTATAACGTATAACGTATAACGTATAACGTATAACGTATAACGTATAACGTATAACGCATAACGTATAACGCATAACGTATAACGTATAACGTGTAACGTATAACGTATGACGTATCACGTATAAGGTATGACCTATAACGCATAACGTGTAACGTATAACGTATAACGTATAACGTATAAAGTATAACGTATAACGTATAACGTATAACGTATAACGTATAACGTATAACGTATAACGTATAACGTATAACGTATAACGTATAACGTATAACGTATAACGTATTACATATAACGTATAACGTATAACGTATAACGTATAACGTATAACGTATACCGTATAACGTATAACGTCAAACGTATAACGTATAACGTATAACGTATAACGTATAACGCATAACGTATAACGTATAACGTATAACGCATAACGTATAACGTATAACGAATAACGTATAACGTATAACGTATAACGTATAACGTACAAGGTATCACGTATAACGTATTTCCTATAACGCATAATGTATATCCTATAACTCATAACGTATAACGTATAACGTATATCGTATTACGTATAACGTTTAACGCATAACGTACAACGTATAACGTATAACGTATAACGAATAACGTATAACGTATAACGTATAACGTATAACGTATAACGTATAACGTATAACGTATAACGTATAACGTATAACGCATAACGTATAACGCATAACGTATAACGTATAACGTATATCGTATTACGTATAACGTTTAACGTATAACGTATACCGTATAACGTATAACGTCAAACGTATAACGTATAACGTATAACGTATAACGTATAACGCATAACGTATAACGTATAACGTATAACGCATAACGTATAACGTATAACGAATAACGTATAACGTATAACGTATAACGTATAACGTACAAGGTATCACGTATAACGTATTTCCTATAACGCATAATGTATATCCTATAACGCATAACGTATAGCGTATAACGCATAACGTATAACGTATAACGTATAACGTATAACGTATAACGTATAACGTATAACGAATAACGTATAACGTATACCGTATAACGTATAACGTCAGACGTATAACGTATAACGTATAACGTATAACGTATAACGCATAACGTATAACGTATAACGTATAACGTATAACGTATAACGTATGACGTATCACGTATAAGGTATGACCTATGACGCATAACGTATAGCGTATAACCTATAACGTATAACGTATAACGTATAACGTATAACGTATAACGTATAACGTATAACGTATAACGTATAACGTATAACGTATAACGTATAACGTATAACGTATAACGTATAACGTATAACGTATAACGTATAACGTATAACGTATAACGTATAACGTATAACGTATAACGTATAACGTATAACGTATAACGTATAACGTATAACGTATAACGTATAACGTATTACGTAAAACGTATAACGTATAGCCTATAACGCATAACGTATAACGTATAACGTATATCGTATAACGTATAACGTTTAACGCATAACGTACAACGTATAACGTATAACGTATAACGTATAACGTATAACGTATAACGTATAACGTATTACGTATAACGTATAACGTATAACGTATAACGTACAAGGTATCACATATAACGTATATCCTCTAACGCATAACGCATATCCTATAACGCATAACGTATAGCGTATAACGCATAACGTATACCGTATAACGTATAACGTCAAACGTATACCGTATAACGTATAACGTATAACGTATAACGTATAACGTATAACGTATAACGTATAACGTATAACGTATAACGTATAACGTATAACGTATAACGTATAACGTATAACGTATAACGTATTACGTATAACGTATAACGTATATCCTATAACGCATAACGTATAACGTATAACGTATATCGTATAACGTATAACGTTTAACGCATAACGTACAACGTATAACGTATAACGTATATCGTATAACGTATAACGTTTAACGCATAACGTACAACGTATAACGTATAACGTATAACGTATAACGTATAACGTATAACGTATAACGTATAAGGTATAACGTATAACGTATAACGAATAACGTACAAGGTATCACGTATAACGTATATCCTATAACGCATAACGTATATCCTATAACGCATAACGTATAGCGTATAACGCATAACGTATACCGTATAACGTATAACGTCAAACGTATACCGTATAACGTATAACGTATAACGTATAACGTATAACGTATAACGTATAACGTATAACGTATAACGTATAACGTATAACGTATAACGTATAACGTATAACGTATAACGTATAACGTATAACGTATAACGTATAAAGTATAACGTATAACGTATAACGTGTAACGTGTAACGTATATCCTATAACGCATAACGTATAGCGTATAACGTATAACGTAAACGTATAACGTATATCGTATAACGTATAACGTATAACGTATAACGTATAACGAATAACGTATAACGTATAACGTACAACGTATGACGTATCACGTATAAGGTATGACCTATGACGCATAACGTATAGCGTATAACGCATAACGTATTACGTATAACGTATAACGTATAACGTATAACGTATAACGTATAACGTATAACGTATAACGTATAACGTATAACGTATAACGTATAACGTATAACGTATAACGTATAACGTATAACGTATAACGTATAACGTATAACGTATAACGTATAACGTATAACGTATAACGTATAACGTATAACGTATAACGTATAACGTATAACGTATAACGTATAACGTATAACGTATAACGTATAACGTATAACGTATAACGTATAACGTATAACGTATAACGTATAACGTATAACGTATAACGTATCACGTATTACATATAACGTATAACGTATAACGTATAACGTATAACGTATAACGTATACCGTATAACGTATAACGTCAAACGTATAACGTGTAACGTGTAACGTATATCCTATAACGCATAACGTATATCCTATAACGCATAACGTATAGCGTATAACGCATAACGTATACCGTATAACGTATAACGTCAAACGTATACCGTATAACGTATAACGTATAACGCATAACGTATAACGTATAACGTATAACGCATAACGTATAACGTATAACGAATAACGTATAACGTATAACGTATAACGTATAACGTACAAGGTATCACGTATAACGTATTTCCTATAACGCATAATGTATATCCTATAACGCATAACGTATAACGTATAACGTATATCGTATTACGTATAACGTTTAACGCATAACGTACAACGTATAACGTATAACGTATAACGAATAACGTATAACGAATAACGTATAACGTATAACGTATAACGTATAACGTATAACGTATACCGTATAACGTATAACGTCAAACGTATAACGTACAACGTATAACGTATAACGTATAACGCATAACGTATAACGTATAACGTATAACGCATAACGTATAACGTATAACGTATAACGAATAACGTATAACGTATAACGTATAACGTATAACGTACAAGGTATCACGTATAACGTATTTCCTATAACGCATAATGTATATCCTATAACGCATAACGTATAGCGTATAACGCATAACGTATAACGTATAACGTATAACGTATAACGTATAACGTATAACGTATAACGAATAACGTATAACGTATACCGTATAACGTATAACGTCAAACGTATAACGTATAACGTATAACGTATAACGTATAACGCATAACGTATAACGTATAACGTATAACGCATAACGTATAACGTATAACGTATAACGTATAACGTATAACGTATAACGTATGACGTATCACGTATAAGGTATGACCTATGACGCATAACGTATAGCGTATAACCTATAACGTATAACGTATAACGTATAACGTATAACGTATAACGTATAACGTATAACGTATAACGTATAACGTATAACGTATAACGTATAACGTATAACGTATAACGTATAACGTATAACGTATAACGTATAACGTATAACGTATAACGTATAACGTATAACGTATAACGTATAACGTATAACGTATAACGTATAACGTATAACGTATTACGTATAACGTATAACGTATATCCTATAACGCATAACGTATAACGTATAACGTATATCGTATAACGTATAACGTTTAACGCATAACGTACAACGTATAACGTATAACGTATAACGTATAACGTATAACGTATAACGTATAACGTATAACGTATAACGTATAACGTATAACGTATAACGTATAACGTACAAGGTATCACATATAACGTATATCCTATAACGCATAACGTATAGCGTATAACGCATAACGTATACCGTATAACGTATAACGTCAAACGTATACCGCATAACGTATAACGTATAACGTATAACGTATAAACGTATAACGTATAACGTATAACGTATAACGTATAACGTATAACGTATAAACGTATAACGTATAACGTATAACGTATTACGTATAACGTATAACGTATATCCTATAACGCATAACGTATAACGTATAACGTATATCGTATAACGTATAACGTTTAACGCATAACGTACAACGTATAACGTATAACGTATATCGTATAACGTATAACGTTTAACGCATAACGTACAACGTATAACGTATAACGTATAACGTATAACGTATAACGTATAACGTATAACGTATAACGTATAAGGTATAACGTATAACGTATAACGAATAACGTACAAGGTATCACGTATAACGTATATCCTATAACGCATAACGTATATCCTATAACGCATAACGTATAGCGTATAACGCATAACGTATACCGTATAACGTATAACGTCAAACGTATACCGTATAACGTATAACGTTATAACGTATAACGTATAACGTATAACGTATAACGTATAACGTATAAACGTCTAACGTATAACGTATAACGTATAACGTATAACGTATAACGTATAACGTATAAAGTATACGTATAACGTATAACGTGTAACGTGTAACGTATATCCTATAACGCATAACGTATAGCGTATAACGATAACGTAAACGTATAACGTATATCGTATAACGTATAACGTATACGTATAACGTACTAACGAATAACGTTATAACGTATAACGTACAACGTATGACGTATCACGTATAAGGTATGACCTATGACGCATACGTATAGCGTATAACGCATAACGTATTACGTATAACGTATAACACGTATAACGTATAACGTATAACGTATAACGTATAACGGTATAACGTATAACGTATAACGTATAACGTATAACGTATAACGTATAACGTATAACGTATAACGTATAACGTATAACGTATACGTATAACGTATAACGTACTAACGTATAACGTATAACGTATAACGATAACGTATAACGTATAACGTATAACGTATAACGTATAACGTATAACGTATAACGTATAACGTATAACGTATCACGTATTACATATAACGATAACGTATAACGTATAACGTATAACGTATAACGTATACCGTATAAACGGTATAACGTCAAACGTATAACGTATAACGTATAACGTATAACGGTATAACGCATAACGATAACGTATAACGTATAACGCATAACGTATACGTATAACGAATAACGTATAACGTTATAACGTATAACGTATAACGTACAAGGTATCACGTATAACGTATTTCCTATAACGCATAATGTATTCCTATAACGCATAACGTATAACGTATAACGTATATCGTATTACGTATAACGTTTAACGCATAACGTACAAAGTATAACGTATAACGTATAACGAATAACGTATAACGAATACGTATAACGTATAACGTATAACGTATACGTCAAACGTATAACGTATAACGTATAACGTATAACGTATAACGCATAACGTATAACGTCATAACGTATAACGCATAACGTATAACGTATAACGTATAACGAATAACGTATAACGTATAACGTATAACGTATAACGTACAAGGTATCACGTATAACGTATTTCCTATAACGCATAATGTATATCCTATAACGCAAAACGTTATAGCGTATAACGCATAACGTATAACGTATAACGTATAACGTATAACGTATAACGTATAACGTATAACGTATAACGAATAACGTATAACGTATACCGTATAACGTATAACGTCAAACGTATAACGTATAACGTATAACGTATAACGTATAACGCATAACGTATAACGTACAACGTATACGTATAACGTATAACGTATGACGTATCACGTATAAGGTATGACCTATGACGCATAACGTATAGCGTATAACCTATAACGTATAACGTATAACGTATAACGTATAACGTATAACGTATAACGTTATAAC
Source organism: Ptiloglossa arizonensis (assembly GCF_051014685.1). Classification (NCBI taxonomy): domain Eukaryota; kingdom Metazoa; phylum Arthropoda; class Insecta; order Hymenoptera; family Colletidae; genus Ptiloglossa; species Ptiloglossa arizonensis. Next base: position 91,586 of record NW_027479581.1, read on the forward strand.
GTATAACGTATAACGTATAACGTATAACGTATAACGTATAACGTATAACGTATAACGTATAACGTATAACGTATAACGTATAACGTATAACGTATAACGTAGTAACGTATAACGTATAACGTATAACGTATTACGTATAACGTATAACGTATATTCCTATAACGCATAACGTATAACGTATAACGTATATCGTATAACGTATAACGTTTAACGCATAACGTACAACGTATAACGTATAACGTATAACGTATAACGTATAACGTATAAAGTATAACGTATAACGTATAACGTATAACGTATAAACGTATAACGTATAAACGTACAAGGTATCACATATAACGTATATCCTATAACGCATAACGTATACCTATAACGCATAACGTATAGCGTATAACGCATAACGTATACCGTATAACGTATAACGTCAAACGTATACCGCATAACGTATAACGTATAACGTATAACGTATAACGTATAACGTATAACGTATAACGTATACGTATAACGTATAACGTATAACGTATAACGTATAACGTATAACGTATTACGTATAACGTATAACGTATATCCTATAACGCATAACGTATAACGTATAACGTATATCGTATAACGTATAACGTTTAACGCATAACGTACAACGTATAACGTATAACGTATATCGTATAACGTATAACGTTTAACGCATAACGTACAACGTATAACGTATAACGTATAACGTATAACGTATAACGTATAACGTATAACGTATAACGTATAAGGTATAACGTAACGTATAACGAATAACGTACAAGGTATCACGTATAACGTATATCCTATAACGCATAACGTATATTCCTATAACGCATAACGTATAGCGTATATACGCATAACGTATACCGTATAACGTATAACGTCAAACGTATACCGTATAACGTATAACGTATAACGTATAACGTATAACGTATAACGTATAACGTATAACGTATAACGTATAACGTATAACGTATAACGTATAACGTATAACGTATAACGTATAACGTATAAAGTATAACGTATAACGTATAACGTGTAACGTGTAACGTATATCCTATAACGCATAACGTATAGCGTATAACGTATAACGTAAACGTATAACGTATATCGTATAACGTATAACGTATAACGTATAACGTATAACGAATAACGTATAACGTATAACGTACAACGTATGACGTATCACGTATAAGGTATGACCTATGACGCATAACGTATAGCGTATAACGCATAACGTATAACGTATAACGTATAACGTATAACGTATAGACGTATAACGTATAACGTATAACGTATAACGTACAACGGTATCACGTATAACGTATTTCCTATAACGCATAATGTATATCCTATAACGCATAACGTATAGCGTATAAGCATACGTATAACGTATAACGTATAACGTATAACGTATACCGTATAACGTATAACGAATAACGTATAACGTTATACCGTATACGTATAACGTCAAACGTATAACGTATAACGTATAACGTATAACGTCAAACGTATAACGTATAACGTATAACGTATAACGTATAACGTATAACGTATAACGTGTAACGTGTAACGTATATCTATAACGCATAACGATAGCGTATAACGTATAACGTAAACGTATAACGTATATCGTATAACGTATAACGTATAACGTATAACGTATAACGAATAACGTATAACGTATAACGTACAACGTATGACGTATCACGTATAGGTATGACCTATGACGCATAACGTATAGCGTATAACGTATATCCTATAACGCATAACGTATAACGTATAACGTATATCGTATAACGTATAACGTTTAACGCATAACGTACAACGTATAACGTATAACGTATAACGTATAACGTATAACGTATAACGTATAACGTATAACGTATAACGTATAACGTATAACGTATAACGTATAACGTACAAGTATCACATATAACGTATATCCTATAACGCATAACGTATATCCTATAACGCATAACGTATAGCGTATAACGCATAACGTATACCGTATAACGTATAACGTCAAACGTATACCGTATAACGTATAACGTATAACGTATAACGTATAACGTATAACGTATAACGTATAACGTATAACGTATAACGTATAACGTATAACGTATAACGTATAACGTATAAACGTATAACGTATAACGTATTACGTATAACGTATAACGTATATCCTATAACGCATTAACGTATAACGTATAACGTATATCGTATAACGTATAACGTTTAACGCATAACGTACAACGTATAACGTATAACGTATATCGTATACGTATAACGTTTAACGCATAACGTACAACGTATAACGTATAACGTATAACGTATAACGTATAACGTATAACGTATAACGTATAACGTATAACGTATAACGTATAACGTATAACGTTTAACGCATAACGTACAACGTATAACGTATAACGTATATCGTATAACGTATCACGTTTAACGCATAACGTACAACGTATAACGTATAACGTAGTAACGTATAACGTATAACGTATAACGTATAACGTATAACGTATAACGTATAACGTATAACGTATAACGTATAACGAATAACGTACAAGGTATCACGTATAACGTATATCCTATAACGCATAACGTATATCCTATAACGCATAACGTATAGCGTATAACGCATTACGTATACCGTATAACGTATACCGTATAAACGTATAACGTCAAACGTATACCGTATAACGTATAACGTATAACGTATAACGTATAACGTATAACGTATAACGTATAACGTATAACGTATACGTATAACGTATAACGTATAACGTATAACGTATAACGTATAACGTATAACGTATAACGTATAACGTATAAAGTATAACGTATAACGTATAACGTGTAACGTGTAACGTATATCCTATAACGCATAACGTATAGCGTATAACGTATAACGTAACGTATAACGTATATGTATAACGTATAACGTATAACGTATACGTATAACGAATAACGTATAACGTATAACGTACAACGTATGACGTATCACGTATAAGGTATGACCTATGACGCATAACGTATAGCGTATAACGCAATAACGTATAACGTATACGTATAACGTATAACGTATAACGTATAACGTAACGTATAACGTATAACGTATAACGTATAACGTATAACGTATAACGTATAACGTATAACGTATAACGTATAACGTATAACGTATAACGTATACGTATTACGTATAACGTATAACGTACTATAACGTATAACGTATAACGTATAACGTATAACGTATAACGTATAACGTATAACGTATAACGTTATTATAACGTATAACGTATAACGTATAACGTATAACGAATACGTATAACGTATAACGTATAACGTATAACGTATAACGTATAACGTATAACGTATAACGTATAACGTATAACGTATAACGTATACGTATAACGTATAACGTATAACGTATAACGTATAACGTATAACGTATAACGTATAACGTATAACGTATAAAGTATAACGTTACGTATAACGTATAACGTACAACGTATAACGTACCAAGGTATCACGTATAACGTATATCCTATAACGCATAATGTATATCCTATAACGCATAACGTATAGCGTATAACGCATAACGTATACCGTATAACGTATAACGTATAACGTATAACGTATAACGCATAACGTATAACGTATACCGTATAATGTATAACGTCAAACGTATAACGTATAACGTATAACGTATAACGTATAACGCATAACGTATGACGTATAACGTATAACGCATAACGCATAACGTATAACGTGTAACGTATAACGTATAACGTATAACGTATAACGTATAACGTATAACGTATAACGCATAACGTATAACGTATAACGTATATCGTATAACGTATAACGTTTAACGCATAACGTACAACGTATAACGTATAACGTATATCTCGTATACGTATAACGTTTAACGCATAACGTACAACGTATAACGTATAACGTATAACGTATAACGTATAACGTATAACGTATAACGTATAAGGTATAAACGTATAACGTATAACGAATAACGTACAAGGTATCACGTATAACGTATATCCTATAACGCATAACGTATATCCTATATCGCATACGTATAGCGTATAACGCATAACGTATACCGTATAACGTATAACGTCAAACGTATACGTAGTATAACGTATAACGTATAACGTATAACGTATAACGTATAACGTATAACGTATAACGTATAACGTATAACGTTATAACGTATAACGTATAACGTATAACGTATAACGTATAACGTATAACGTATAAAGTATAACGTATAACGTATAACGTTGTAACGTGTAACGTATAGATCCTATAACGCATAACGTATAGCGTATAACGTATATACGTAAACGTATAACG